>NC_072732.1:64371676-64533454 GCF_026930045.1 Uloborus diversus | reverse complement strand
CATCGGGCGTGGTCAGTACTTGGGAGGGTGACCACCTGGGAACACCACGTGCTGTTGACATTTTTTAATTTTTTTAACACTTAAATAAATTTTTATACTTTAAGCCCCCTGACGTCTATACTTTTGGAACGGCTTGAATTTCTTTTCTCTCCCAAAATGCATTTCTTTGCATAATTTTACGCAGAAAATAGAGCGACTCTTCATACTTCTACCGAAAAGTAATAGAAAGCAGTACTCAATATTACTCTCATATACCCTAGGGAAAACTTCAAACTTACTTCACGTTAGGCCATTCTGCATACTTTAAAAGCCTTCAATGTTCTTCAAGAGAGGCCACATTATTTGAGTTTTTTTTTTTTTTTTTTAATTTTCGAATGAAAACAACTTCCAACTCTTCCCTTTACGAAATAAATTAATACCTTTATGCTGAGAAATAATAGGAAATATTCACCTTTTTAGCAAAAATAAACAGGTTACTGAATACACGCGTTTCGGGGTTTCCAGGCATCGCCTTTTCATTTCGAAGTTGTGAGCTTTTTCCGGATGTCTTTACATGCAAAAGCTCAAAAAACTGAGTCGAAAAAGGGGTTCCAGGAAATTCCGAAACAAGTGTATTCAGCAATTTGCTTATTTGTGATTAAAAAAACATTGGATATTTCCTATTATCTTCCCTTTACGTTTTCGTTTTTTTTTTTTTTTAGGAAAGGACTTCCTCGCTTCCAAAATGTAGGAAAGGACTTCTCTTCACTCTAACACTAAAAACACATCATAATTTATCTACGCCATTTTTAGGTCAAATATTCAAGCAAATTTTCCTCGCTCCTGGTAAAATTACCATTATGTGATGTACTTCCTTCTGGCTCTGAGGCACATGTATTACTTTAAGTTACTTCTGCGAGGATGTGATCACTTTATTTAGTCTTAGTTACTATTTCAATTAGTTTACATTGCCAAAAGCAGTTTTAATTAGCACGTATCGCCAAAGATCGCCCAAATGACTTGCATAACGCAGAGATTAAACGAGGGCCTTTAGAAAATTAGCAGTATTACGCAAACTTGGATATGAATATAGAAACAAGTTGCTCTTGATTAACAAAAATATTCACTTACAGAAATAATTAAGAAATAAGAAAGGGCATCCGTTTGTCCGTGAGAGAGACAATCGCTAAATAAAACATAAACCTTTTGTACGGGCCTTAATACCAAACTTTTTAATACGAATATTTCTATACACGCTTATACGGAATGATATCAAATAGTTAAAAAAAAGGGCGAGGTGTCGAGTAAAAAAAAAAAAAGAGAGAAAAATCGCTTTCGTTAAACAAAGATTAAGGGTCTTCAATTGATTTATGACGTTGCGTGAAGAAATTTCAGTGCTTTGGATATAGAATATTTTTTTTAAATTCCTTTTATCGGTCTCCTAACTTTTTTTCGTATAAATATCTTGTTTAGTTAATACGTTGATAAACTAGAGGCTGGCTCACGAAAAAATGGTTCTACGAAAACGATGGGTTTTTTGCAAAACTTTTTTTTTTATATTAAAATCCTTTTGCGTGTCAAGTTGTCCCAATATCAGTGACTTCACAGTAAGTTTTAGATGAATATGAATGAGAAGTGAGATACCTCGTCAAACATCGTTTTCCCTAAATGGGGGCGTTCTTTTCGAATTTCTGGCTGCTCCTATATTAAAGGAAAAATAGTGATATTCGCTTGCAAATAAGAAGGGATGATTTTAAGCACACCGTTACATGTTTCAGGAATGAAACTCCAATACGTTGTCCGAATTACGTATCCTGGCAATGCGTGAAGTATGGAACTGCGAACTCGGGTCATAATTCACGTTGAAAACATTAAAAATCAAACTGTGTCACCATACAATTGATTCGCAGCGCGAAATCAATGCTGTTAACTACAGTCTTATTTAAACCATATAGGGGATTAAAACAATAAAGTAGATTGAAAGCATGACTAGGAATGGAAATAAGGCAGCAATATTTCGTTCGACCATTGCGTTTAATCGATAAGATTAAATAAAAGCTTCTTATCGAGACTACCAAACAATCACAGCGAGGTGTAGAAACTTACAGACGTATAACCAGCGAATTCAAGCAAATTAATTCATACAAATTGATTGTTAAATAAGGAAATTACTATAATAGACTGTTTGAAATACAAAACATTACTAAGAATGTGCTACATACCATTTCCAAACAGAGGCGGACGGATTTGAGTTCTTGTTGACCGGGCAAAGTTTACACGCTACTAAACACGACCGTTTTTCATTTTCTCGAGTACACTAAAAAAAGGTTTCACTCCTATCATATCCTCATGAAACTAGAAAGTAGCTCGCATATTTAAGGCAACAGAAACATTAATTCGGAAACTTGTTACAACACGTGTGATTTCGAGTACAAGCACTGACAACAAGATTTCCGAAACAAGTGCTGCCAGCCTCTACGTAACTCTAGGCGTAATTATCATTCTAAAACGCTTGGCCACGAGGATATTCTCGCTGATGGACTCGTGTAAAATTTGCACCAATCAGACTCCAAAAATTAGTCGCCTTCTAACCGTGTTTCTTAATTCTATTCATGTTAAAAGTAGCTGCCATGATCGCTACTGTTATTTTATATTGCACAACAGACTAAAACTGGAACGCGGCGCATTACTCTAAAAAGTACAGGAAAAAAATTAACGGCTGCAACACTGTGTTGCTTTTATCGTGTTAGCTACGACCGCTGGTTATAAAACAATAGATGGATACCCAAAAGTAGCCGTCAGATTTAACTTTCCTCTTGTGCTGTTTGATTTCTCATGAATTCGGAAGATGGCAGCAGCAGTAATCGCTATATTCTTCTGTCCATGTTTAGAACAAATCTAAACGTAGGGAATCCCCGGGATCATTTGATATTTTAAAAAAAGATTTTGGAAAGAAAAATTTCCAACAAAAAACAATGAAAAAGATTCTCGTCGCGCCGAAGCTTATAACTCGGTTCTTGACTATCTTTTCGACATGGTCAAATAATAAAATACTGAATTGCAGTTGAAAACCAGCATGAAATTTTGCTTAAGCTGCCTGTGTTTGCAAGATAAAATTCAATTTTCCCCCAAAATAAAACTCAATGTTTCGTTCAAGTTTGAAGGCTCGTCACTCTTAAATTCAGAGCGCTGGATCTTGTAATGGTTAGTTTGAGATTGATATATTCTCAACACCATTGCGGAACGTGCGCAGATTCAAAAGTTTTAACTAACTGCGAAAGGGGGGAAACAATAATCAAATTGATAGTATTCACTTTAAAGCTTATATTAATGTCTAGTTAGTTACGAACTGTCAACGGCCATACCATGTTGAAAATACCGGTTCTCGTCCGATCACCGAAGTCAAGCAACATCGGGCGTGGTCAGTACTTGGGAGGGTGACCACCTGGGAACACCACGTGCTGTTGACATTTTTTAATTTTTTTAACACTTAAATAAATTTTTATACTTTAAGCCCCCTGACGTCTATACTTTTGGAACGGCTTGAATTTCTTTTCTCTCCCAAAATGCATTTCTTTGCATAATTTTACGCAGAAAATAGAGCGACTCTTCATACTTCTACCGAAAAGTAATAGAAAGCAGTACTCAATATTACTCTCATATACCCTAGGGAAAACTTCAAACTTACTTCACGTTAGGCCATTCTGCATACTTTAAAAGCCTTCAATGTTCTTCAAGAGAGGCCACATTATTTGAGTTTTTTTTTTTTTTTTTTTTAATTTTCGAATGAAAACAACTTCCAACTCTTCCCTTTACGAAATAAATTAATACCTTTATGCTGAGAAATAATAGGAAATATTCACCTTTTTAGCAAAAATAAACAGGTTACTGAATACACGCGTTTCGGGGTTTCCAGGCATCGCCTTTTCATTTCGAAGTTGTGAGCTTTTTCCGGATGTCTTTACATGCAAAAGCTCAAAAAACTGAGTCGAAAAAGGGGTTCCAGGAAATTCCGAAACAAGTGTATTCAGCAATTTGCTTATTTGTGATTAAAAAAACATTGGATATTTCCTATTATCTTCCCTTTACGTTTTCGTTTTTTTTTTTTTTTTCCTCGCTTCCAAAATGTAGGAAAGGACTTCTCTTCACTCTAACACTAAAAACACATCATAATTTATCTACGCCATTTTTAGGTCAAATATTCAAGCAAATTTTCCTCGCTCCTGGTAAAATTACCATTATGTGATGTACTTCCTTCTGGCTCTGAGGCACATGTATTACTTTAAGTTACTTCTGCGAGGATGTGATCACTTTATTTAGTCTTAGTTACTATTTCAATTAGTTTACATTGCCAAAAGCAGTTTTAATTAGCACGTATCGCCAAAGATCGCCCAAATGACTTGCATAACGCAGAGATTAAACGAGGGCCTTTAGAAAATTAGCAGTATTACGCAAACTTGGATATGAATATAGAAACAAGTTGCTCTTGATTAACAAAAATATTCACTTACAGAAATAATTAAGAAATAAGAAAGGGCATCCGTTTGTCCGTGAGAGAGACAATCGCTAAATAAAACATAAACCTTTTGTACGGGCCTTAATACCAAACTTTTTAATACGAATATTTCTATACACGCTTATACGGAATGATATCAAATAGTTAAAAAAAAGGGCGAGGTGTCGAGTAAAAAAAAAAAAGAGAAAAATCGCTTTCGTTAAACAAAGATTAAGGGTCTTCAATTGATTTATGACGTTGCGTGAAGAAATTTCAGTGCTTTGGATATAGAATATTTTTTTTAAATTCCTTTTATCGGTCTCCTAACTTTTTTTCGTATAAATATCTTGTTTAGTTAATACGTTGATAAACTAGAGGCTGGCTCACGAAAAAATGGTTCTACGAAAACGATGGGTTTTTTGCAAAACTTTTTTTTTTATATTAAAATCCTTTTGCGTGTCAAGTTGTCCCAATATCAGTGACTTCACAGTAAGTTTTAGATGAATATGAATGAGAAGTGAGATACCTCGTCAAACATCGTTTTCCCTAAATGGGGGCGTTCTTTTCGAATTTCTGGCTGCTCCTATATTAAAGGAAAAATAGTGATATTCGCTTGCAAATAAGAAGGGATGATTTTAAGCACACCGTTACATGTTTCAGGAATGAAACTCCAATACGTTGTCCGAATTACGTATCCTGGCAATGCGTGAAGTATGGAACTGCGAACTCGGGTCATAATTCACGTTGAAAACATTAAAAATCAAACTGTGTCACCATACAATTGATTCGCAGCGCGAAATCAATGCTGTTAACTACAGTCTTATTTAAACCATATAGGGGATTAAAACAATAAAGTAGATTGAAAGCATGACTAGGAATGGAAATAAGGCAGCAATATTTCGTTCGACCATTGCGTTTAATCGATAAGATTAAATAAAAGCTTCTTATCGAGACTACCAAACAATCACAGCGAGGTGTAGAAACTTACAGACGTATAACCAGCGAATTCAAGCAAATTAATTCATACAAATTGATTGTTAAATAAGGAAATTACTATAATAGACTGTTTGAAATACAAAACATTACTAAGAATGTGCTACATACCATTTCCAAACAGAGGCGGACGGATTTGAGTTCTTGTTGACCGGGCAAAGTTTACACGCTACTAAACACGACCGTTTTTCATTTTCTCGAGTACACTAAAAAAAGGTTTCACTCCTATCATATCCTCATGAAACTAGAAAGTAGCTCGCATATTTAAGGCAACAGAAACATTAATTCGGAAACTTGTTACAACACGTGTGATTTCGAGTACAAGCACTGACAACAAGATTTCCGAAACAAGTGCTGCCAGCCTCTACGTAACTCTAGGCGTAATTATCATTCTAAAACGCTTGGCCACGTGTAAAATTTGCACCAATCAGACTCCAAAAATTAGTCGCCTTCTAGTGTTTCTTAATTCTATTCATGATATTCTGCTGCTGATGGAATTATCATCGCTTGTAAAAAAATTTGCACCAATCAGACTCCAAAAATTAGTCGCCTTCTAACCGTGTTTCTTAATTCTATTCATGTTAAAAGTAGCTGCCATGATCGCTACTGTTATTTTATATTGCACAACAGACTAAAACTGGAACGCGGCGCATTACTCTAAAAAGTACAGGAAAAAAATTAACGGCTGCAACACTGTGTTGCTTTTATCGTGTTAGCTACGACCGCTGGTTATAAAACAATAGATGGATACCCAAAAGTAGCCGTCAGATTTAACTTTCCTCTTGTGCTGTTTGATTTCTCATGAATTCGGAAGATGGCAGCAGCAGTAATCGCTATATTCTTCTGTCCATGTTTAGAACAAATCTAAACGTAGGGAATCCCCGGGATCATTTGATATTTTAAAAAAAGATTTTGGAAAGAAAAATTTCCAACAAAAAACAATGAAAAAGATTCTCGTCGCGCCGAAGCTTATAACTCGGTTCTTGACTATCTTTTCGACATGGTCAAATAATAAAATACTGAATTGCAGTTGAAAACCAGCATGAAATTTTGCTTAAGCTGCCTGTGTTTGCAAGATAAAATTCAATTTTCCCCCAAAATAAAACTCAATGTTTCGTTCAAGTTTGAAGGCTCGTCACTCTTAAATTCAGATCGCTGGATCTTGTAATGGTTAGTTTGAGATTGATATATTCTCAACACCATTGCGGAACGTGCGCAGATTCAAAAGTTTTAACTAACTGCGAAAGGGGGGAAACAATAATCAAATTGATAGTATTCACTTTAAAGCTTATATTAATGTCTAGTTTGTTACAAACTGTCAACGGCCATACCATGTTGAAAATACCGGTTCTCGTCCGATCACCGAAGTCAAGCAACATCGGGCGTGGTCAGTACTTGGGAGGGTGACCACCTGGGAACACCACGTGCTGTTGACATTTTTTAATTTTTTTAACACTTAAATAAATTTTTATACTTTAAGCCCCCTGACGTCTATGCTTTTGGAACGGCTTGAATTTCTTTTCTCTCCCAAAATGCATTTCTTTGCATAATTTTACGCAGAAAATAGAGCGACTCTTCATACTTCTACCGAAAAGTAATAGAAAGCAGTACTCAATATTACTCTCATATACCCTAGGGAAAACTTCAAACTTACTTCACGTTAGGCCATTCTGCATACTTTAAAAGCCTTCAATGTTCTTCAAGAGAGGCCACATTATTTGAGTTTTTTTTTTTTTTTTTTTAATTTTCGAATGAAAACAACTTCCAACTCTTCCCTTTACGAAATAAATTAATACCTTTATGCTGAGAAATAATAGGAAATATTCACCTTTTTAGCAAAAATAAACAGGTTACTGAATACACGCGTTTCGGGGTTTCCAGGCATCGCCTTTTCATTTCGAAGTTGTGAGCTTTTTCCGGATGTCTTTACATGCAAAAGCTCAAAAAACTGAGTCGAAAAAGGGGTTCCAGGAAACCCCGAAACAAGTGTATTCAGCAATTTGCTTATTTGTGATTAAAAAAACATTGGATATTTCCTATTATCTTCCCTTTACGTTTTCGTTTTTTTTTTTCTCGCTTCCAAAATGTAGGAAAGGACTTCTCTTCACTCTAACACTAAAAACACATCATAATTTATCTACGCCATTTTTAGGTCAAATATTCAAGCAATGAAAGTTTTTCAAAAACAAATCTGATCTGGGGAAAAATTATTTCGAAAAATTGTTTTCTAAAAGAAGTGCCTGCCTGCGATCGTTACATGTGGGGGAGGGGAATATATATAAATATACCTCAGCACAAGTCTAAAAATTGCGCTTTTCCGTTTATAAGTGCATTGTATATAGAAACCTTTTCCACATCGAGCCATGTGAAAGTAATTCTTAAAAAAAAAAAAAAATCCTTTTCAATTTGTTACCAGGGTTCAAAGAGAGCGGGTCACATTCTTTGCATGCGCCAGAAATACGATTTTCCTCGCTCCTGGTAAAATTACCATTATGTGATGTACTTCCTTCTGGCTCTGAGGCACATGTATTACTTTAAGTTACTTCTGCGAGGATGTGATCACTTTATTTAGTCTTAGTTACTATTTCAATTAGTTTACATTGCCAAAAGCAGTTTTAATTAGCACGTATCGCCAAAGATCGCCCAAATGACTTGCATAACGCAGAGATTAAACGAGGGCCTTTAGAAAATTAGCAGTATTACGCAAACTTGGATATGAATATAGAAACAAGTTGCTCTTGATTAACAAAAATATTCACTTACAGAAATAATTAAGAAATAAGAAAGGGCATCCGTTTGTCCGTGAGAGAGACAATCGCTAAATAAAACACAAACCTTTTGTACGGGCCTTAATACCAAATTTTTCAATACGAATATTTCTATACACGCTTATACGGAATGATATCAAATAGTTAAAAAAAAAAGGGCGAGGTGTCGAGTAAAAAAAAAAAAAAAAAAAAGAGAAAAATCGCTTTCGTTAAACAAAGATTAAGGGTCTTCAATTGATTTATGACGTTGCGTGAAGAAATTTCAGTGCTTTGGATATAGAATATTTTTTTTAAATTCCTTTTATCGGTCTCCTAACTTTTTTTCGCATAAATATCTTGTTTAGTTAATACGTTGATAAACTAGAGGCTGGCTCACGAAAAAATGGTTCTACGAAAACGATGGGTTTTTTGCAAAACTTTTTTTTTTTAAATTAAAATCCTTTTGTGTGTCAAGTTGTCCCAATATCAGTGACTTCACAGTAAGTTTTAGATGAATATGAATGAGAAGTGAGATACCTCGTCAAACATCGTTTTCCCTAAATGGGGGCGTTCTTTTCGAATTTCTGGCTGCTCCTATATTAAAGGAAAAATAGTGATATTCGCTTGCAAATAAGAAGGGGTGATTTTAAGCACACCGTTACATGTTTCAGGAATGAAACTCCAATACGTTGTCCGAATTACGTATCCTGGCAATGCGTGAAGTATGGAACTGCGAACTCGGGTCATAATTCACGTTGAAAACATTAAAAATCAAACTGTGTCACCATACAATTGATTCGCAGCGCGAAATCAATGCTGTTAACTACAGTCTTATTTAAACCATATAGGGGATTAAAACAATAAAGTAGATTGAAAGCATGACTAGGAATGGAAATAAGGCAGCAATATTTCGTTCGACCATTGCGTTTAATCGATAAGATTAAATAAAAGCGTCTTATCGAGACTACCAAACAATCACAGCGAGGTGTAGAAACTTACAGACGTATAACCAGCGAATTCAAGCAAATTAATTCATACAAATTGATTGTTAAATAAGGAAATTACTATAATAGACTGTTTGAAATACAAAACATTACTAAGAATGTGCTACATACCATTTCCAAACAGAGGCGGACGGATTTGAGTTCTTGTTGACCGGGCAAAGTTTACACGCTACTAAACACGACCGTTTTTCATTTTCTCGAGTACACTAAAAAAAGGTTTCACTCCTATCATATCCTCATGAAACTAGAAAGTAGCTCGCATATTTAAGGCAACAGAAACATTAATTCGGAAACTTGTTACAACACGTGTGATTTCGAGTACAAGCACTGACAACAAGATTTCCGAAACAAGTGCTGCCAGCCTCTACGTAACTCTAGGCGTAATTATCATTCTAAAACGCTTGGCCACGAGGATATTCTCGCTGATGGACTCGTGTAAAATTTGCACCAATCAGACTCCAAAAATTAGTCGCCTTCTAACCGTGTTTCTTAATTCTATTCATGTTAAAAGTAGCTGCCATGATCGCTACTGTTATTTTATATTGCACAACAGACTAAAACTGGAACGCGGCGCATTACTCTAAAAAGTACAGGAAAAAAATTAACGGCTGCAACACTGTGTTGCTTTTATCGTGTTAGCTACGACCGCTGGTTATAAAACAATAGATGGATACCCAAAAGTAGCCGTCAGATTTAACTTTCCTCTTGTGCTGTTTGATTTCTCATGAATTCGGAAGATGGCAGCAGCAGTAATCGCTATATTCTTCTGTCCATGTTTAGAACAAATCTAAACGTAGGGAATCCCCGGGATCATTTGATATTTTAAAAAAAGATTTTGGAAAGAAAAATTTCCAACAAAAAACAATGAAAAAGATTCTCGTCGCGCCGAAGCTTATAACTCGGTTCTTGACTATCTTTTCGACATGGTCAAATAATAAAATACTGAATTGCAGTTGAAAACCAGCATGAAATTTTGCTTAAGCTGCCTGTGTTTGCAAGATAAAATTCAATTTTCCCCCAAAATAAAACTCAATGTTTCGTTCAAGTTTGAAGGCTCGTCAC
Source organism: Uloborus diversus (assembly GCF_026930045.1). Lineage (NCBI taxonomy): Eukaryota > Metazoa > Arthropoda > Arachnida > Araneae > Uloboridae > Uloborus > Uloborus diversus. The sequence goes on along the minus strand of NC_072732.1, from coordinate 64,523,174 downwards.
TCTTAAATTCAGATCGCTGGATCTTGTAATGGTTAGTTTGAGATTGATATATTCTCAACACCATTGCGGAACGTGCGCAGATTCAAAAGTTTTAACTAACTGCGAAAGGGGGGAAACAATAATCAAATTGATAGTATTCACTTTAAAGCTTATATTAATGTCTAGTTTGTTACGAACTGTCAACGGCCATACCATGTTGAAAATACCGGTTCTCGTCCGATCACCGAAGTCAAGCAACATCGGGCGTGGTCAGTACTTGGGAGGGTGACCACCTGGGAACACCACGTGCTGTTGACATTTTTTAATTTTTTTAACACTTAAATAAATTTTTATACTTTAAGCCCCCTGACGTCTATGCTTTTGGAACGGCTTGAATTTCTTTTCTCTCCCAAAATGCATTTCTTTGCATAATTTTACGCAGAAAATAGAGCGACTCTTCATACTTCTACCGAAAAGTAATAGAAAGCAGTACTCAATATTACTCTCATATACCCTAGGGAAAACTTCAAACTTACTTCACGTTAGGCCATTCTGCATACTTTAAAAGCCTTCAATGTTCTTCAAGAGAGGCCACATTATTTGAGTTTTTTTTTTTTTTTTTTTAATTTTCGAATGAAAACAACTTCCAACTCTTCCCTTTACGAAATAAATTAATACCTTTATGCTGAGAAATAATAGGAAATATTCACCTTTTTAGCAAAAATAAACAGGTTACTGAATACACGCGTTTCGGGGTTTCCAGGCATCGCCTTTTCATTTCGAAGTTGTGAGCTTTTTCCGGATGTCTTTACATGCAAAAGCTCAAAAAACTGAGTCGAAAAAGGGGTTCCAGGAAACCCCGAAACAAGTGTATTCAGCAATTTGCTTATTTGTGATTAAAAAAACATTGGATATTTCCTATTATCTTCCCTTTACGTTTTCGTTTTTTTTTTTTTTTTTTTTCTCGCTTCCAAAATGTAGGAAAGGACTTCTCTTCACTCTAACACTAAAAACACATCATAATTTATCTACGCCATTTTTAGGTCAAATATTCAAGCAATGAAAGTTTTTCAAAAACAAATCTGATCTGGGGAAAAATTATTTCGAAAAATTGTTTTCTAAAAGAAGTGCCTGCCTGCGATCGTTACATGTGGGGGAGGGGAATATATATAAATATACCTCAGCACAAGTCTAAAAATTGCGCTTTTCCGTTTATAAGTGCATTGTATATAGAAACCTTTTCCACATCGAGCCATGTGAAAGTAATTCTTAAAAAAAAAAAAAAATCCTTTTCAATTTGTTACCAGGGTTCAAAGAGAGCGGGTCACATTCTTTGCATGCGCCAGAAATACGATTTTCCTCGCTCCTGGTAAAATTACCATTATGTGATGTACTTCCTTCTGGCTCTGAGGCACATGTATTACTTTAAGTTACTTCTGCGAGGATGTGATCACTTTATTTAGTCTTAGTTACTATTTCAATTAGTTTACATTGCCAAAAGCAGTTTTAATTAGCACGTATCGCCAAAGATCGCCCAAATGACTTGCATAACGCAGAGATTAAACGAGGGCCTTTAGAAAATTAGCAGTATTACGCAAACTTGGATATGAATATAGAAACAAGTTGCTCTTGATTAACAAAAATATTCACTTACAGAAATAATTAAGAAATAAGAAAGGGCATCCGTTTGTCCGTGAGAGAGACAATCGCTAAATAAAACACAAACCTTTTGTACGGGCCTTAATACCAAATTTTTCAATACGAATATTTCTATACACGCTTATACGGAATGATATCAAATAGTTACAAAAAAAGGGCGAGGTGTCGAGTAAAAAAAAAAAAAAAAAAAAAAAGAGAAAAATCGCTTTCGTTAAACAAAGATTAAGGGTCTTCAATTGATTTATGACGTTGCGTGAAGAAATTTCAGTGCTTTGGATATAGAATATTTTTTTTAAATTCCTTTTATCGGTCTCCTAACTTTTTTTCGCATAAATATCTTGTTTAGTTAATACGTTGATAAACTAGAGGCTGGCTCACGAAAAAATGGTTCTACGAAAACGATGGGTTTTTTGCAAAACTTTTTTTTTTTAATTAAAATCCTTTTGTGTGTCAAGTTGTCCCAATATCAGTGACTTCACAGTAAGTTTTAGATGAATATGAATGAGAAGTGAGATACCTCGTCAAACATCGTTTTCCCTAAATGGGGGCGTTCTTTTCGAATTTCTGGCTGCTCCTATATTAAAGGAAAAATAGTGATATTCGCTTGCAAATAAGAAGGGGTGATTTTAAGCACACCGTTACATGTTTCAGGAATGAAACTCCAATACGTTGTCCGAATTACGTATCCTGGCAATGCGTGAAGTATGGAACTGCGAACTCGGGTCATAATTCACGTTGAAAACATTAAAAATCAAACTGTGTCACCATACAATTGATTCGCAGCGCGAAATCAATGCTGTTAACTACAGTCTTATTTAAACCATATAGGGGATTAAAACAATAAAGTAGATTGAAAGCATGACTAGGAATGGAAATAAGGCAGCAATATTTCGTTCGACCATTGCGTTTAATCGATAAGATTAAATAAAAGCGTCTTATCGAGACTACCAAACAATCACAGCGAGGTGTAGAAACTTACAGACGTATAACCAGCGAATTCAAGCAAATTAATTCATACAAATTGATTGTTAAATAAGGAAATTACTATAATAGACTGTTTGAAATACAAAACATTACTAAGAATGTGCTACATACCATTTCCAAACAGAGGCGGACGGATTTGAGTTCTTGTTGACCGGGCAAAGTTTACACGCTACTAAACACGACCGTTTTTCATTTTCTCGAGTACACTAAAAAAAGGTTTCACTCCTATCATATCCTCATGAAACTAGAAAGTAGCTCGCATATTTAAGGCAACAGAAACATTAATTCGGAAACTTGTTACAACACGTGTGATTTCGAGTACAAGCACTGACAACAAGATTTCCGAAACAAGTGCTGCCAGCCTCTACGTAACTCTAGGCGTAATTATCATTCTAAAACGCTTGGCCACGAGGATATTCTCGCTGATGGACTCGTGTAAAATTTGCACCAATCAGACTCCAAAAATTAGTCGCCTTCTAACCGTGTTTCTTAATTCTATTCATGTTAAAAGTAGCTGCCATGATCGCTACTGTTATTTTATATTGCACAACAGACTAAAACTGGAACGCGGCGCATTACTCTAAAAAGTACAGGAAAAAAATTAACGGCTGCAACACTGTGTTGCTTTTATCGTGTTAGCTACGACCGCTGGTTATAAAACAATTTGTATTATTTTCACTTCAAACTCGAGAATTAAATTTCATTCTTTAATTATTTCTGTTAATCTTCAAGATAGTTTTCTAGTCTGATAATATTTTCTTAAAGCTGACATCTGATCGGAAATTCATATAAAGATATTAATAGTACTCGCAATTTAATTTAAAAAAATGAAAGTTTCTTCGTTTTGCGTAATACTTGACTTATTTTTTAAATTCTTGCTTCTAATTGTATTATAAAGACATAAAATGCCTATTTAGAAATAATTGCGGAAGTTTTTATAGCACATTTAAGAGTAAAGGTAGCAAAATAATAAATAAATACAATAAAGTACATTTTCAAATGGATGTCAGCATTGGAAATATCCCATGGAGAAAACATATGAATTTATCTCAAAGAATAACATAAATAACCATTGAATAAAATTAATCTTACTTGTGAGATTGAAGTGATAATACGAAATTCTGGACTTCATGTCCTTTGTTATTTTCGGCCATTTCTAACATTGATCGCACATCGTCTGCGATATGACTTGTTTAGTACTATATTAATAAACAAATGCAAATATCAGTTATTCATAAGTTATTCCTAAAACAATACTATTCCACACTAATAACTAAGCAACCAACTTAACGAAGCCTAAAAAATGCAAAGCCACGTGCAACTCCTCTGAACCGACGGAATCAATGTGCCAGCAATGCGAGGGACGCTGGGTAGAAAGAACTGTGCGCATGCGCAAGTATCAACGAAGGTCCACCTGCTCTATTGTGTACTAATTACCTTGACGGCGACAGCATGAAATCAATATCATCTTGACGGCATCAACATGTATGCAATGTTGTTATTTTAAGGTAATATCAATATTGATATTTTAAGATGAATGCAATGTTGCATACGTGTTGTTATAGTAATATTGCTTTTTAATCTTTATGCAAGCTTTATGCAGTATGAAACACGTCAATATTGACGCCGTCAGTATAATATCAAGATCTGTCAAGGTTGATGCAAGATGGATACCCAAAAGTAGCCGTCAGATTTAACTTTCCTCTTGTGCTGTTTGATTTCTCATGAATTCGGAAGATGGCAGCAGCAGTAATCGCTATATTCTTCTGTCCATGTTTAGAACAAATCTAAACGTAGGGAATCCCCGGGATCATTTGATATTTTAAAAAAAGATTTTGGAAAGAAAAATTTCCAACAAAAAACAATGAAAAAGATTCTCGTCGCGCCGAAGCTTATAACTCGGTTCTTGACTATCTTTTCGACATGGTCAAATAATAAAATACTGAATTGCAGTTGAAAACCAGCATGAAATTTTGCTTAAGCTGCCTGTGTTTGCAAGATAAAATTCAATTTTCCCCCAAAATAAAACTCAATGTTTCGTTCAAGTTTGAAGGCTCGTCACTCTTAAATTCAGATCGCTGGATCTTGTAATGGTTAGTTTGAGATTGATATATTCTCAACACCATTGCGGAACGTGCGCAGATTCAAAAGTTTTAACTAACTGCGAAAGGGGGGAAACAATAATCAAATTGATAGTATTCACTTTAAAGCTTATATTAATGTCTAGTTTGTTACGAACTGTCAACGGCCATACCATGTTGAAAATACCGGTTCTCGTCCGATCACCGAAGTCAAGCAACATCGGGCGTGGTCAGTACTTGGGAGGGTGACCACCTGGGAACACCACGTGCTGTTGACATTTTTTAATTTTTTTAACACTTAAATAAATTTTTATACTTTAAGCCCCCTGACGTCTATGCTTTTGGAACGGCTTGAATTTCTTTTCTCTCCCAAAATGCATTTCTTTGCATAATTTTACGCAGAAAATAGAGCGACTCTTCATACTTCTACCGAAAAGTAATAGAAAGCAGTACTCAATATTACTCTCATATACCCTAGGGAAAACTTCAAACTTACTTCACGTTAGGCCATTCTGCATACTTTAAAAGCCTTCAATGTTCTTCAAGAGAGGCCACATTATTTGAGTTTTTTTTTTTTTTTTTTTAATTTTCGAATGAAAACAACTTCCAACTCTTCCCTTTACGAAATAAATTAATACCTTTATGCTGAGAAATAATAGGAAATATTCACCTTTTTAGCAAAAATAAACAGGTTACTGAATACACGCGTTTCGGGGTTTCCAGGCATCGCCTTTTCATTTCGAAGTTGTGAGCTTTTTCCGGATGTCTTTACATGCAAAAGCTCAAAAAACTGAGTCGAAAAAGGGGTTCCAGGAAACCCCGAAACAAGTGTATTCAGCAATTTGCTTATTTGTGATTAAAAAAACATTGGATATTTCCTATTATCTTCCCTTTACGTTTTCGTTTTTTTTTTTTTTTTCTCGCTTCCAAAATGTAGGAAAGGACTTCTCTTCACTCTAACACTAAAAACACATCATAATTTATCTACGCCATTTTTAGGTCAAATATTCAAGCAATGAAAGTTTTTCAAAAACAAATCTGATCTGGGGAAAAATTATTTCGAAAAATTGTTTTCTAAAAGAAGTGCCTGCCTGCGATCGTTACATGTGGGGGAGGGGAATATATATAAATATACCTCAGCACAAGTCTAAAAATTGCGCTTTTCCGTTTATAAGTGCATTGTATATAGAAACCTTTTCCACATCGAGCCATGTGAAAGTAATTCTTAAAAAAAAAAAAAAATCCTTTTCAATTTGTTACCAGGGTTCAAAGAGAGCGGGTCACATTCTTTGCATGCGCCAGAAATACGATTTTCCTCGCTCCTGGTAAAATTACCATTATGTGATGTACTTCCTTCTGGCTCTGAGGCACATGTATTACTTTAAGTTACTTCTGCGAGGATGTGATCACTTTATTTAGTCTTAGTTACTATTTCAATTAGTTTACATTGCCAAAAGCAGTTTTAATTAGCACGTATCGCCAAAGATCGCCCAAATGACTTGCATAACGCAGAGATTAAACGAGGGCCTTTAGAAAATTAGCAGTATTACGCAAACTTGGATATGAATATAGAAACAAGTTGCTCTTGATTAACAAAAATATTCACTTACAGAAATAATTAAGAAATAAGAAAGGGCATCCGTTTGTCCGTGAGAGAGACAATCGCTAAATAAAACACAAACCTTTTGTACGGGCCTTAATACCAAATTTTTCAATACGAATATTTCTATACACGCTTATACGGAATGATATCAAATAGTTAAAAAAAAGGGCGAGGTGTCGAGTAAAAAAAAAAAAAAAAAAAAAAAGAGAAAAATCGCTTTCGTTAAACAAAGATTAAGGGTCTTCAATTGATTTATGACGTTGCGTGAAGAAATTTCAGTGCTTTGGATATAGAATATTTTTTTTAAATTCCTTTTATCGGTCTCCTAACTTTTTTTCGCATAAATATCTTGTTTAGTTAATACGTTGATAAACTAGAGGCTGGCTCACGAAAAAATGGTTCTACGAAAACGATGGGTTTTTTGCAAAACTTTTTTTTTTAAATTAAAATCCTTTTGCGTGTCAAGTTGTCCCAATATCAGTGACTTCACAGTAAGTTTTAGATGAATATGAATGAGAAGTGAGATACCTCGTCAAACATCGTTTTCCCTAAATGGGGGCGTTCTTTTCGAATTTCTGGCTGCTCCTATATTAAAGGAAAAATAGTGATATTCGCTTGCAAATAAGAAGGGGTGATTTTAAGCACACCGTTACATGTTTCAGGAATGAAACTCCAATACGTTGTCCGAATTACGTATCCTGGCAATGCGTGAAGTATGGAACTGCGAACTCGGGTCATAATTCACGTTGAAAACATTAAAAATCAAACTGTGTCACCATACAATTGATTCGCAGCGCGAAATCAATGCTGTTAACTACAGTCTTATTTAAACCATATAGGGGATTAAAACAATAAAGTAGATTGAAAGCATGACTAGGAATGGAAATAAGGCAGCAATATTTCGTTCGACCATTGCGTTTAATCGATAAGATTAAATAAAAGCGTCTTATCGAGACTACCAAACAATCACAGCGAGGTGTAGAAACTTACAGACGTATAACCAGCGAATTCAAGCAAATTAATTCATACAAATTGATTGTTAAATAAGGAAATTACTATAATAGACTGTTTGAAATACAAAACATTACTAAGAATGTGCTACATACCATTTCCAAACAGAGGCGGACGGATTTGAGTTCTTGTTGACCGGGCAAAGTTTACACGCTACTAAACACGACCGTTTTTCATTTTCTCGAGTACACTAAAAAAAGGTTTCACTCCTATCATATCCTCATGAAACTAGAAAGTAGCTCGCATATTTAAGGCAACAGAAACATTAATTCGGAAACTTGTTACAACACGTGTGATTTCGAGTACAAGCACTGACAACAAGATTTCCGAAACAAGTGCTGCCAGCCTCTACGTAACTCTAGGCGTAATTATCATTCTAAAACGCTTGGCCACGAGGATATTCTCGCTGATGGACTCGTGTAAAATTTGCACCAATCAGACTCCAAAAATTAGTCGCCTTCTAACCGTGTTTCTTAATTCTATTCATGTTAAAAGTAGCTGCCATGATCGCTACTGTTATTTTATATTGCACAACAGACTAAAACTGGAACGCGGCGCATTACTCTAAAAAGTACAGGAAAAAAATTAACGGCTGTTTCTTAATTCTATTCATGTTAAAAGTAGCTGCCATGATCGCTACTGTTATTTTATATTGCACAACAGACTAAAACTGGAACGCGGCGCATTACTCTAAAAAGTACAGGAAAAAAATTAACGGCTGCAACACTGTGTTGCTTTTATCGTGTTAGCTACGACCGCTGGTTATAAAACAATAGATGGATACCCAAAAGTAGCCGTCAGATTTAACTTTCCTCTTGTGCTGTTTGATTTCTCATGAATTCGGAAGATGGCAGCAGCAGTAATCGCTATATTCTTCTGTCCATGTTTAGAACAAATCTAAACGTAGGGAATCCCCGGGATCATTTGATATTTTAAAAAAAGATTTTGGAAAGAAAAATTTCCAACAAAAAACAATGAAAAAGATTCTCGTCGCGCCGAAGCTTATAACTCGGTTCTTGACTATCTTTTCGACATGGTCAAATAATAAAATACTGAATTGCAGTTGAAAACCAGCATGAAATTTTGCTTAAGCTGCCTGTGTTTGCAAGATAAAATTCAATTTTCCCCCAAAATAAAACTCAATGTTTCGTTCAAGTTTGAAGGCTCGTCACTCTTAAATTCAGATCGCTGGATCTTGTAATGGTTAGTTTGAGATTGATATATTCTCAACACCATTGCGGAACGTGCGCAGATTCAAAAGTTTTAACTAACTGCGAAAGGGGGGAAACAATAATCAAATTGATAGTATTCACTTTAAAGCTTATATTAATGTCTAGTTTGTTACGAACTGTCAACGGCCATACCATGTTGAAAATACCGGTTCTCGTCCGATCACCGAAGTCAAGCAACATCGGGCGTGGTCAGTACTTGGGAGGGTGACCACCTGGGAACACCACGTGCTGTTGACATTTTTTAATTTTTTTAACACTTAAATAAATTTTTATACTTTAAGCCCCCTGACGTCTATGCTTTTGGAACGGCTTGAATTTCTTTTCTCTCCCAAAATGCATTTCTTTGCATAATTTTACGCAGAAAATAGAGCGACTCTTCATACTTCTACCGAAAAGTAATAGAAAGCAGTACTCAATATTACTCTCATATACCCTAGGGAAAACTTCAAACTTACTTCACGTTAGGCCATTCTGCATACTTTAAAAGCCTTCAATGTTCTTCAAGAGAGGCCACATTATTTGAGTTTTTTTTTTTTTTTTTTTAATTTTCGAATGAAAACAACTTCCAACTCTTCCCTTTACGAAATAAATTAATACCTTTATGCTGAGAAATAATAGGAAATATTCACCTTTTTAGCAAAAATAAACAGGTTACTGAATACACGCGTTTCGGGGTTTCCAGGCATCGCCTTTTCATTTCGAAGTTGTGAGCTTTTTCCGGATGTCTTTACATGCAAAAGCTCAAAAAACTGAGTCGAAAAAGGGGTTCCAGGAAACCCCGAAACAAGTGTATTCAGCAATTTGCTTATTTGTGATTAAAAAAACATTGGATATTTCCTATTATCTTCCCTTTACGTTTTCGTTTTTTTTTTTTTTTTTTCTCGCTTCCAAAATGTAGGAAAGGACTTCTCTTCACTCTAACACTAAAAACACATCATAATTTATCTACGCCATTTTTAGGTCAAATATTCAAGCAATGAAAGTTTTTCAAAAACAAATCTGATCTGGGGAAAAATTATTTCGAAAAATTGTTTTCTAAAAGAAGTGCCTGCCTGCGATCGTTACATGTGGGGGAGGGGAATATATATAAATATACCTCAGCACAAGTCTAAAAATTGCGCTTTTCCGTTTATAAGTGCATTGTATATAGAAACCTTTTCCACATCGAGCCATGTGAAAGTAATTCTTAAAAAAAAAAAAAAATCCTTTTCAATTTGTTACCAGGGTTCAAAGAGAGCGGGTCACATTCTTTGCATGCGCCAGAAATACGATTTTCCTCGCTCCTGGTAAAATTACCATTATGTGATGTACTTCCTTCTGGCTCTGAGGCACATGTATTACTTTAAGTTACTTCTGCGAGGATGTGATCACTTTATTTAGTCTTAGTTACTATTTCAATTAGTTTACATTGCCAAAAGCAGTTTTAATTAGCACGTATCGCCAAAGATCGCCCAAATGACTTGCATAACGCAGAGATTAAACGAGGGCCTTTAGAAAATTAGCAGTATTACGCAAACTTGGATATGAATATAGAAACAAGTTGCTCTTGATTAACAAAAATATTCACTTACAGAAATAATTAAGAAATAAGAAAGGGCATCCGTTTGTCCGTGAGAGAGACAATCGCTAAATAAAACACAAACCTTTTGTACGGGCCTTAATACCAAATTTTTCAATACGAATATTTCTATACACGCTTATACGGAATGATATCAAATAGTTAAAAAAAAGGGCGAGGTGTCGAGTAAAAAAAAAAAAAAAAAAAAAAAGAGAAAAATCGCTTTCGTTAAACAAAGATTAAGGGTCTTCAATTGATTTATGACGTTGCGTGAAGAAATTTCAGTGCTTTGGATATAGAATATTTTTTTTAAATTCCTTTTATCGGTCTCCTAACTTTTTTTCGCATAAATATCTTGTTTAGTTAATACGTTGATAAACTAGAGGCTGGCTCACGAAAAAATGGTTCTACGAAAACGATGGGTTTTTTGCAAAACTTTTTTTTTTAAATTAAAATCCTTTTGCGTGTCAAGTTGTCCCAATATCAGTGACTTCACAGTAAGTTTTAGATGAATATGAATGAGAAGTGAGATACCTCGTCAAACATCGTTTTCCCTAAATGGGGGCGTTCTTTTCGAATTTCTGGCTGCTCCTATATTAAAGGAAAAATAGTGATATTCGCTTGCAAATAAGAAGGGGTGATTTTAAGCACACCGTTACATGTTTCAGGAATGAAACTCCAATACGTTGTCCGAATTACGTATCCTGGCAATGCGTGAAGTATGGAACTGCGAACTCGGGTCATAATTCACGTTGAAAACATTAAAAATCAAACTGTGTCACCATACAATTGATTCGCAGCGCGAAATCAATGCTGTTAACTACAGTCTTATTTAAACCATATAGGGGATTAAAACAATAAAGTAGATTGAAAGCATGACTAGGAATGGAAATAAGGCAGCAATATTTCGTTCGACCATTGCGTTTAATCGATAAGATTAAATAAAAGCGTCTTATCGAGACTACCAAACAATCACAGCGAGGTGTAGAAACTTACAGACGTATAACCAGCGAATTCAAGCAAATTAATTCATACAAATTGATTGTTAAATAAGGAAATTACTATAATAGACTGTTTGAAATACAAAACATTACTAAGAATGTGCTACATACCATTTCCAAACAGAGGCGGACGGATTTGAGTTCTTGTTGACCGGGCAAAGTTTACACGCTACTAAACACGACCGTTTTTCATTTTCTCGAGTACACTAAAAAAAGGTTTCACTCCTATCATATCCTCATGAAACTAGAAAGTAGCTCGCATATTTAAGGCAACAGAAACATTAATTCGGAAACTTGTTACAACACGTGTGATTTCGAGTACAAGCACTGACAACAAGATTTCCGAAACAAGTGCTGCCAGCCTCTACGTAACTCTAGGCGTAATTATCATTCTAAAACGCTTGGCCACGAGGATATTCTCGCTGATGGACTCGTGTAAAATTTGCACCAATCAGACTCCAAAAATTAGTCGCCTTCTAACCGTGTTTCTTAATTCTATTCATGTTAAAAGTAGCTGCCATGATCGCTACTGTTATTTTATATTGCACAACAGACTAAAACTGGAACGCGGCGCATTACTCTAAAAAGTACAGGAAAAAAATTAACGGCTGCAACACTGTGTTGCTTTTATCGTGTTAGCTACGACCGCTGGTTATAAAACAATAGATGGATACCCAAAAGTAGCCGTCAGATTTAACTTTCCTCTTGTGCTGTTTGATTTCTCATGAATTCGGAAGATGGCAGCAGCAGTAATCGCTATATTCTTCTGTCCATGTTTAGAACAAATCTAAACGTAGGGAATCCCCGGGATCATTTGATATTTTAAAAAAAGATTTTGGAAAGAAAAATTTCCAACAAAAAACAATGAAAAAGATTCTCGTCGCGCCGAAGCTTATAACTCGGTTCTTGACTATCTTTTCGACATGGTCAAATAATAAAATACTGAATTGCAGTTGAAAACCAGCATGAAATTTTGCTTAAGCTGCCTGTGTTTGCAAGATAAAATTCAATTTTCCCCCAAAATAAAACTCAATGTTTCGTTCAAGTTTGAAGGCTCGTCACTCTTAAATTCAGATCGCTGGATCTTGTAATGGTTAGTTTGAGATTGATATATTCTCAACACCATTGCGGAACGTGCGCAGATTCAAAAGTTTTAACTAACTGCGAAAGGGGGGAAACAATAATCAAATTGATAGTATTCACTTTAAAGCTTATATTAATGTCTAGTTTGTTACGAAACTGTCAACGGCCATACCATGTTGAAAATACCGGTTCTCGTCCGATCACCGAAGTCAAGCAACATCGGGCGTGGTCAGTACTTGGGAGGGTGACCACCTGGGAACACCACGTGCTGTTGACATTTTTTAATTTTTTTAACACTTAAATAAATTTTTATACTTTAAGCCCCCTGACGTCTATGCTTTTGGAACGGCTTGAATTTCTTTTCTCTCCCAAAATGCATTTCTTTGCATAATTTTACGCAGAAAATAGAGCGACTCTTCATACTTCTACCGAAAAGTAATAGAAAGCAGTACTCAATATTACTCTCATATACCCTAGGGAAAACTTCAAACTTACTTCACGTTAGGCCATTCTGCATACTTTAAAAGCCTTCAATGTTCTTCAAGAGAGGCCACATTATTTGAGTTTTTTTTTTTTTTTTTTTAATTTTCGAATGAAAACAACTTCCAACTCTTCCCTTTACGAAATAAATTAATACCTTTATGCTGAGAAATAATAGGAAATATTCACCTTTTTAGCAAAAATAAACAGGTTACTGAATACACGCGTTTCGGGGTTTCCAGGCATCGCCTTTTCATTTCGAAGTTGTGAGCTTTTTCCGGATGTCTTTACATGCAAAAGCTCAAAAAACTGAGTCGAAAAAGGGGTTCCAGGAAACCCCGAAACAAGTGTATTCAGCAATTTGCTTATTTGTGATTAAAAAAACATTGGATATTTCCTATTATCTTCCCTTTACGTTTTCGTTTTTTTTTTTTTTTTTTTCTCGCTTCCAAAATGTAGGAAAGGACTTCTCTTCACTCTAACACTAAAAACACATCATAATTTATCTACGCCATTTTTAGGTCAAATATTCAAGCAATGAAAGTTTTTCAAAAACAAATCTGATCTGGGGAAAAATTATTTCGAAAAATTGTTTTCTAAAAGAAGTGCCTGCCTGCGATCGTTACATGTGGGGGAGGGGAATATATATAAATATACCTCAGCACAAGTCTAAAAATTGCGCTTTTCCGTTTATAAGTGCATTGTATATAGAAACCTTTTCCACATCGAGCCATGTGAAAGTAATTCTTAAAAAAAAAAAAAAATCCTTTTCAATTTGTTACCAGGGTTCAAAGAGAGCGGGTCACATTCTTTGCATGCGCCAGAAATACGATTTTCCTCGCTCCTGGTAAAATTACCATTATGTGATGTACTTCCTTCTGGCTCTGAGGCACATGTATTACTTTAAGTTACTTCTGCGAGGATGTGATCACTTTATTTAGTCTTAGTTACTATTTCAATTAGTTTACATTGCCAAAAGCAGTTTTAATTAGCACGTATCGCCAAAGATCGCCCAAATGACTTGCATAACGCAGAGATTAAACGAGGGCCTTTAGAAAATTAGCAGTATTACGCAAACTTGGATATGAATATAGAAACAAGTTGCTCTTGATTAACAAAAATATTCACTTACAGAAATAATTAAGAAATAAGAAAGGGCATCCGTTTGTCCGTGAGAGAGACAATCGCTAAATAAAACACAAACCTTTTGTACGGGCCTTAATACCAAATTTTTCAATACGAATATTTCTATACACGCTTATACGGAATGATATCAAATAGTTAAAAAAAAAGGGCGAGGTGTCGAGTAAAAAAAAAAAAAAAAAAAAAAAAGAGAAAAATCGCTTTCGTTAAACAAAGATTAAGGGTCTTCAATTGATTTATGACGTTGCGTGAAGAAATTTCAGTGCTTTGGATATAGAATATTTTTTTTAAATTCCTTTTATCGGTCTCCTAACTTTTTTTCGCATAAATATCTTGTTTAGTTAATACGTTGATAAACTAGAGGCTGGCTCACGAAAAAATGGTTCTACGAAAACGATGGGTTTTTTGCAAAACTTTTTTTTTTAAATTAAAATCCTTTTGTGTGTCAAGTTGTCCCAATATCAGTGACTTCACAGTAAGTTTTAGATGAATATGAATGAGAAGTGAGATACCTCGTCAAACATCGTTTTCCCTAAATGGGGGCGTTCTTTTCGAATTTCTGGCTGCTCCTATATTAAAGGAAAAATAGTGATATTCGCTTGCAAATAAGAAGGGGTGATTTTAAGCACACCGTTACATGTTTCAGGAATGAAACTCCAATACGTTGTCCGAATTACGTATCCTGGCAATGCGTGAAGTATGGAACTGCGAACTCGGGTCATAATTCACGTTGAAAACATTAAAAATCAAACTGTGTCACCATACAATTGATTCGCAGCGCGAAATCAATGCTGTTAACTACAGTCTTATTTAAACCATATAGGGGATTAAAACAATAAAGTAGATTGAAAGCATGACTAGGAATGGAAATAAGGCAGCAATATTTCGTTCGACCATTGCGTTTAATCGATAAGATTAAATAAAAGCGTCTTATCGAGACTACCAAACAATCACAGCGAGGTGTAGAAACTTACAGACGTATAACCAGCGAATTCAAGCAAATTAATTCATACAAATTGATTGTTAAATAAGGAAATTACTATAATAGACTGTTTGAAATACAAAACATTACTAAGAATGTGCTACATACCATTTCCAAACAGAGGCGGACGGATTTGAGTTCTTGTTGACCGGGCAAAGTTTACACGCTACTAAACACGACCGTTTTTCATTTTCTCGAGTACACTAAAAAAAGGTTTCACTCCTATCATATCCTCATGAAACTAGAAAGTAGCTCGCATATTTAAGGCAACAGAAACATTAATTCGGAAACTTGTTACAACACGTGTGATTTCGAGTACAAGCACTGACAACAAGATTTCCGAAACAAGTGCTGCCAGCCTCTACGTAACTCTAGGCGTAATTATCATTCTAAAACGCTTGGCCACGAGGATATTCTCGCTGATGGACTCGTGTAAAATTTGCACCAATCAGACTCCAAAAATTAGTCGCCTTCTAACCGTGTTTCTTAATTCTATTCATGTTAAAAGTAGCTGCCATGATCGCTACTGTTATTTTATATTGCACAACAGACTAAAACTGGAACGCGGCGCATTACTCTAAAAAGTACAGGAAAAAAATTAACGGCTGCAACACTGTGTTGCTTTTATCGTGTTAGCTACGACCGCTGGTTATAAAACAATAGATGGATACCCAAAAGTAGCCGTCAGATTTAACTTTCCTCTTGTGCTGTTTGATTTCTCATGAATTCGGAAGATGGCAGCAGCAGTAATCGCTATATTCTTCTGTCCATGTTTAGAACAAATCTAAACGTAGGGAATCCCCGGGATCATTTGATATTTTAAAAAAAGATTTTGGAAAGAAAAATTTCCAACAAAAAACAATGAAAAAGATTCTCGTCGCGCCGAAGCTTATAACTCGGTTCTTGACTATCTTTTCGACATGGTCAAATAATAAAATACTGAATTGCAGTTGAAAACCAGCATGAAATTTTGCTTAAGCTGCCTGTGTTTGCAAGATAAAATTCAATTTTCCCCCAAAATAAAACTCAATGTTTCGTTCAAGTTTGAAGGCTCGTCACTCTTAAATTCAGATCGCTGGATCTTGTAATGGTTAGTTTGAGATTGATATATTCTCAACACCATTGCGGAACGTGCGCAGATTCAAAAGTTTTAACTAACTGCGAAAGGGGGGAAACAATAATCAAATTGATAGTATTCACTTTAAAGCTTATATTAATGTCTAGTTTGTTACGAACTGTCAACGGCCATACCATGTTGAAAATACCGGTTCTCGTCCGATCACCGAAGTCAAGCAACATCGGGCGTGGTCAGTACTTGGGAGGGTGACCACCTGGGAACACCACGTGCTGTTGACATTTTTTAATTTTTTTAACACTTAAATAAATTTTTATACTTTAAGCCCCCTGACGTCTATGCTTTTGGAACGGCTTGAATTTCTTTTCTCTCCCAAAATGCATTTCTTTGCATAATTTTACGCAGAAAATAGAGCGACTCTTCATACTTCTACCGAAAAGTAATAGAAAGCAGTACTCAATATTACTCTCATATACCCTAGGGAAAACTTCAAACTTACTTCACGTTAGGCCATTCTGCATACTTTAAAAGCCTTCAATGTTCTTCAAGAGAGGCCACATTATTTGAGTTTTTTTTTTTTTTTTTTTAATTTTCGAATGAAAACAACTTCCAACTCTTCCCTTTACGAAATAAATTAATACCTTTATGCTGAGAAATAATAGGAAATATTCACCTTTTTAGCAAAAATAAACAGGTTACTGAATACACGCGTTTCGGGGTTTCCAGGCATCGCCTTTTCATTTCGAAGTTGTGAGCTTTTTCCGGATGTCTTTACATGCAAAAGCTCAAAAAACTGAGTCGAAAAAGGGGTTCCAGGAAACCCCGAAACAAGTGTATTCAGCAATTTGCTTATTTGTGATTAAAAAAACATTGGATATTTCCTATTATCTTCCCTTTACGTTTTCGTTTTTTTTTTCTCGCTTCCAAAATGTAGGAAAGGACTTCTCTTCACTCTAACACTAAAAACACATCATAATTTATCTACGCCATTTTTAGGTCAAATATTCAAGCAATGAAAGTTTTTCAAAAACAAATCTGATCTGGGGAAAAATTATTTCGAAAAATTGTTTTCTAAAAGAAGTGCCTGCCTGCGATCGTTACATGTGGGGGAGGGGAATATATATAAATATACCTCAGCACAAGTCTAAAAATTGCGCTTTTCCGTTTATAAGTGCATTGTATATAGAAACCTTTTCCACATCGAGCCATGTGAAAGTAATTCTTAAAAAAAAAAAAAAATCCTTTTCAATTTGTTACCAGGGTTCAAAGAGAGCGGGTCACATTCTTTGCATGCGCCAGAAATACGATTTTCCTCGCTCCTGGTAAAATTACCATTATGTGATGTACTTCCTTCTGGCTCTGAGGCACATGTATTACTTTAAGTTACTTCTGCGAGGATGTGATCACTTTATTTAGTCTTAGTTACTATTTCAATTAGTTTACATTGCCAAAAGCAGTTTTAATTAGCACGTATCGCCAAAGATCGCCCAAATGACTTGCATAACGCAGAGATTAAACGAGGGCCTTTAGAAAATTAGCAGTATTACGCAAACTTGGATATGAATATAGAAACAAGTTGCTCTTGATTAACAAAAATATTCACTTACAGAAATAATTAAGAAATAAGAAAGGGCATCCGTTTGTCCGTGAGAGAGACAATCGCTAAATAAAACACAAACCTTTTGTACGGGCCTTAATACCAAATTTTTCAATACGAATATTTCTATACACGCTTATACGGAATGATATCAAATAGTTAAAAAAAAGGGCGAGGTGTCGAGTAAAAAAAAAAAAAAAAAAAAAAAGAGAAAAATCGCTTTCGTTAAACAAAGATTAAGGGTCTTCAATTGATTTATGACGTTGCGTGAAGAAATTTCAGTGCTTTGGATATAGAATATTTTTTTTAAATTCCTTTTATCGGTCTCCTAACTTTTTTTCGCATAAATATCTTGTTTAGTTAATACGTTGATAAACTAGAGGCTGGCTCACGAAAAAATGGTTCTACGAAAACGATGGGTTTTTTGCAAAACTTTTTTTTTTAAATTAAAATCCTTTTGTGTGTCAAGTTGTCCCAATATCAGTGACTTCACAGTAAGTTTTAGATGAATATGAATGAGAAGTGAGATACCTCGTCAAACATCGTTTTCCCTAAATGGGGGCGTTCTTTTCGAATTTCTGGCTGCTCCTATATTAAAGGAAAAATAGTGATATTCGCTTGCAAATAAGAAGGGGTGATTTTAAGCACACCGTTACATGTTTCAGGAATGAAACTCCAATACGTTGTCCGAATTACGTATCCTGGCAATGCGTGAAGTATGGAACTGCGAACTCGGGTCATAATTCACGTTGAAAACATTAAAAATCAAACTGTGTCACCATACAATTGATTCGCAGCGCGAAATCAATGCTGTTAACTACAGTCTTATTTAAACCATATAGGGGATTAAAACAATAAAGTAGATTGAAAGCATGACTAGGAATGGAAATAAGGCAGCAATATTTCGTTCGACCATTGCGTTTAATCGATAAGATTAAATAAAAGCGTCTTATCGAGACTACCAAACAATCACAGCGAGGTGTAGAAACTTACAGACGTATAACCAGCGAATTCAAGCAAATTAATTCATACAAATTGATTGTTAAATAAGGAAATTACTATAATAGACTGTTTGAAATACAAAACATTACTAAGAATGTGCTACATACCATTTCCAAACAGAGGCGGACGGATTTGAGTTCTTGTTGACCGGGCAAAGTTTACACGCTACTAAACACGACCGTTTTTCATTTTCTCGAGTACACTAAAAAAAGGTTTCACTCCTATCATATCCTCATGAAACTAGAAAGTAGCTCGCATATTTAAGGCAACAGAAACATTAATTCGGAAACTTGTTACAACACGTGTGATTTCGAGTACAAGCACTGACAACAAGATTTCCGAAACAAGTGCTGCCAGCCTCTACGTAACTCTAGGCGTAATTATCATTCTAAAACGCTTGGCCACGAGGATATTCTCGCTGATGGACTCGTGTAAAATTTGCACCAATCAGACTCCAAAAATTAGTCGCCTTCTAACCGTGTTTCTTAATTCTATTCATGTTAAAAGTAGCTGCCATGATCGCTACTGTTATTTTATATTGCACAACAGACTAAAACTGGAACGCGGCGCATTACTCTAAAAAGTACAGGAAAAAAATTAACGGCTGCAACACTGTGTTGCTTTTATCGTGTTAGCTACGACCGCTGGTTATAAAACAATAGATGGATACCCAAAAGTAGCCGTCAGATTTAACTTTCCTCTTGTGCTGTTTGATTTCTCATGAATTCGGAAGATGGCAGCAGCAGTAATCGCTATATTCTTCTGTCCATGTTTAGAACAAATCTAAACGTAGGGAATCCCCGGGATCATTTGATATTTTAAAAAAAGATTTTGGAAAGAAAAATTTCCAACAAAAAACAATGAAAAAGATTCTCGTCGCGCCGAAGCTTATAACTCGGTTCTTGACTATCTTTTCGACATGGTCAAATAATAAAATACTGAATTGCAGTTGAAAACCAGCATGAAATTTTGCTTAAGCTGCCTGTGTTTGCAAGATAAAATTCAATTTTCCCCCAAAATAAAACTCAATGTTTCGTTCAAGTTTGAAGGCTCGTCACTCTTAAATTCAGATCGCTGGATCTTGTAATGGTTAGTTTGAGATTGATATATTCTCAACACCATTGCGGAACGTGCGCAGATTCAAAAGTTTTAACTAACTGCGAAAGGGGGGAAACAATAATCAAATTGATAGTATTCACTTTAAAGCTTATATTAATGTCTAGTTTGTTACGAACTGTCAACGGCCATACCATGTTGAAAATACCGGTTCTCGTCCGATCACCGAAGTCAAGCAACATCGGGCGTGGTCAGTACTTGGGAGGGTGACCACCTGGGA
The DNA here is from genome assembly GCF_026930045.1 of Uloborus diversus. NCBI lineage: Eukaryota > Metazoa > Arthropoda > Arachnida > Araneae > Uloboridae > Uloborus > Uloborus diversus. The sequence goes on along the minus strand of NC_072732.1, from coordinate 64,503,368 downwards.
ACACCACGTGCTGTTGACATTTTTTAATTTTTTTAACACTTAAATAAATTTTTATACTTTAAGCCCCCTGACGTCTATGCTTTTGGAACGGCTTGAATTTCTTTTCTCTCCCAAAATGCATTTCTTTGCATAATTTTACGCAGAAAATAGAGCGACTCTTCATACTTCTACCGAAAAGTAATAGAAAGCAGTACTCAATATTACTCTCATATACCCTAGGGAAAACTTCAAACTTACTTCACGTTAGGCCATTCTGCATACTTTAAAAGCCTTCAATGTTCTTCAAGAGAGGCCACATTATTTGAGTTTTTTTTTTTTTTTTTTTTTTTTTTAATTTTCGAATGAAAACAACTTCCAACTCTTCCCTTTACGAAATAAATTAATACCTTTATGCTGAGAAATAATAGGAAATATTCACCTTTTTAGCAAAAATAAACAGGTTACTGAATACACGCGTTTCGGGGTTTCCAGGCATCGCCTTTTCATTTCGAAGTTGTGAGCTTTTTCCGGATGTCTTTACATGCAAAAGCTCAAAAAACTGAGTCGAAAAAGGGGTTCCAGGAAACCCCGAAACAAGTGTATTCAGCAATTTGCTTATTTGTGATTAAAAAAACATTGGATATTTCCTATTATCTTCCCTTTACGTTTTCGTTTTTTTTTTTTTTTTTCTCGCTTCCAAAATGTAGGAAAGGACTTCTCTTCACTCTAACACTAAAAACACATCATAATTTATCTACGCCATTTTTAGGTCAAATATTCAAGCAATGAAAGTTTTTCAAAAACAAATCTGATCTGGGGAAAAATTATTTCGAAAAATTGTTTTCTAAAAGAAGTGCCTGCCTGCGATCGTTACATGTGGGGGAGGGGAATATATATAAATATACCTCAGCACAAGTCTAAAAATTGCGCTTTTCCGTTTATAAGTGCATTGTATATAGAAACCTTTTCCACATCGAGCCATGTGAAAGTAATTCTTAAAAAAAAAAAAAAATCCTTTTCAATTTGTTACCAGGGTTCAAAGAGAGCGGGTCACATTCTTTGCATGCGCCAGAAATACGATTTTCCTCGCTCCTGGTAAAATTACCATTATGTGATGTACTTCCTTCTGGCTCTGAGGCACATGTATTACTTTAAGTTACTTCTGCGAGGATGTGATCACTTTATTTAGTCTTAGTTACTATTTCAATTAGTTTACATTGCCAAAAGCAGTTTTAATTAGCACGTATCGCCAAAGATCGCCCAAATGACTTGCATAACGCAGAGATTAAACGAGGGCCTTTAGAAAATTAGCAGTATTACGCAAACTTGGATATGAATATAGAAACAAGTTGCTCTTGATTAACAAAAATATTCACTTACAGAAATAATTAAGAAATAAGAAAGGGCATCCGTTTGTCCGTGAGAGAGACAATCGCTAAATAAAACACAAACCTTTTGTACGGGCCTTAATACCAAATTTTTCAATACGAATATTTCTATACACGCTTATACGGAATGATATCAAATAGTTTAAAAAAAAGGGCGAGGTGTCGAGTAAAAAAAAAAAAAAAAAAAAAAAAGAGAAAAATCGCTTTCGTTAAACAAAGATTAAGGGTCTTCAATTGATTTATGACGTTGCGTGAAGAAATTTCAGTGCTTTGGATATAGAATATTTTTTTTAAATTCCTTTTATCGGTCTCCTAACTTTTTTTCGCATAAATATCTTGTTTAGTTAATACGTTGATAAACTAGAGGCTGGCTCACGAAAAAATGGTTCTACGAAAACGATGGGTTTTTTGCAAAACTTTTTTTTTTAAATTAAAATCCTTTTGTGTGTCAAGTTGTCCCAATATCAGTGACTTCACAGTAAGTTTTAGATGAATATGAATGAGAAGTGAGATACCTCGTCAAACATCGTTTTCCCTAAATGGGGGCGTTCTTTTCGAATTTCTGGCTGCTCCTATATTAAAGGAAAAATAGTGATATTCGCTTGCAAATAAGAAGGGGTGATTTTAAGCACACCGTTACATGTTTCAGGAATGAAACTCCAATACGTTGTCCGAATTACGTATCCTGGCAATGCGTGAAGTATGGAACTGCGAACTCGGGTCATAATTCACGTTGAAAACATTAAAAATCAAACTGTGTCACCATACAATTGATTCGCAGCGCGAAATCAATGCTGTTAACTACAGTCTTATTTAAACCATATAGGGGATTAAAACAATAAAGTAGATTGAAAGCATGACTAGGAATGGAAATAAGGCAGCAATATTTCGTTCGACCATTGCGTTTAATCGATAAGATTAAATAAAAGCGTCTTATCGAGACTACCAAACAATCACAGCGAGGTGTAGAAACTTACAGACGTATAACCAGCGAATTCAAGCAAATTAATTCATACAAATTGATTGTTAAATAAGGAAATTACTATAATAGACTGTTTGAAATACAAAACATTACTAAGAATGTGCTACATACCATTTCCAAACAGAGGCGGACGGATTTGAGTTCTTGTTGACCGGGCAAAGTTTACACGCTACTAAACACGACCGTTTTTCATTTTCTCGAGTACACTAAAAAAAGGTTTCACTCCTATCATATCCTCATGAAACTAGAAAGTAGCTCGCATATTTAAGGCAGCAGAAACATTAATTCGGAAACTTGTTACAACACGTGTGATTTCGAGTACAAGCACTGACAACAAGATTTCCGAAACAAGTGCTGCCAGCCTCTACGTAACTCTAGGCGTAATTATCATTCTAAAACGCTTGGCCACGAGGATATTCTCGCTGATGGACTCGTGTAAAATTTGCACCAATCAGACTCCAAAAATTAGTCGCCTTCTAACCGTGTTTCTTAATTCTATTCATGTTAAAAGTAGCTGCCATGATCGCTACTGTTATTTTATATTGCACAACAGACTAAAACTGGAACGCGGCGCATTACTCTAAAAAGTACAGGAAAAAAATTAACGGCTGCAACACTGTGTTGCTTTTGGTATACGCCCAAAATGTCGCGGCCAAAATGTCGCGGGACAAAATGTCGCGGCCAAAATGTCGCCGGCCCAAAATGTCGCCAGTCCAAAATGTCGCCAGTCCAAAATGTCGCCGTCCCAAAATGTCGCCGGTCCAAAATGTCGCCGGTCCACAATGTCGCCGGCCCAAAACGTCGCCAGTCCAAAATGTCGCCGGCCCAAAATGTCGCCGGCCCAAAATGTCGCCGGCCCAAAATGTCGCCAGTCCAAAATGTCGCCGGTCCAAAATGTCGCCGGCCTAAAATTCGCTAGTTCAATTTGTATGAAAAATTTAAATGTACGTCGATGCTTTCCAGCATAAAAGTTGCGAAAGAATATTAATTGCCTTTCAAAGTAAGTTCCTTCAAAAATTCCAAACGTTTTCTCCTGTCTTAATTCGTAAACATCAGATTAATTCCAGAAAATTAATAGTTTTCAGAAAAACATACGTTTTTCTGTATACTATTACAAACGTAAACATGTGAAAGGCTGCTGCAACGGAATTCTCTTTCTCGTTTAATCTGATTAATAATAATACTCAAGATATAACATAAAGGATCAAGATGTAACGCAAGGATTCAGACCAAAAATTGGTATGGAAGTAAAACTAAACTGTTCTAAACGCGAATGAAAGAATAGTGAGGCGCAATTTGAATATGGCAAGAGAATAGGCGGTTTGTATTTTTTGGCGTAATGAAGTAAAAACAAATAACTCCTTCACTCTAGCATATTATTACGGTAGCGACAGGTCAGTCATTTAGGGGATCAGGCCTTCGACTTTGAATTTTTTTTAATATACAAGTGGGAGTGGTTTTTATAGCAATCTTATGAAATTTGCAATGGTTATACATACGCCTGTTATCCTCCCTCTCCCCTTTCACTGGAAAAATTCGAAATCACGGGCCAGGGTGGAAATAAAGTAGAAAAGTATCTTAATGAAATTTAATTTTCTCATAGATTTATCAACAATTACCCTAAGAACTGCAAAAAAAAAACTACGTTTTCAGTGAGATATACGTTGGTTAAAGTAAGATCAAAACTGCCGTGGGAACTCCTATCTCTTATGAGTAAAATTCTGAAATTACGTCGAAATGTTCACCGTCAAATCTTTTGAAATCAATGAAACCCGTAACTGCTAAAACAGGTGTCTTACACTCAGATTTTTGAAAAACGACTCTACGCAATGACAAATATTTTCAATTCTCAACATTCATGAAATTTATATATTCGATAGAACATCAAGGGACAATTTCAGAACAGCTATTTTATTGAAGGTTTTCAAGAGGATACTTTCATGCATGCGAAGTAGCGCTTGTCAGCTAATCACATTTTCCAATTTTAAATAGAAAAGAAAAAATTTCATAATGTAGGGTGAAATAACTGATATCAATGAGATTATTCAGATCAATTTTGACCTAGACTTATTTTTAAAATGAGTTTCAAAAAGTAATAGTTCTAGCTCAATATAGCTTGGTAATTCAGAAAGAAAAGAATACTGATAATAATAATAATAAACAAATAAGTTTTTCTCTCTCAGAAAAAATTGCTGTTTTAATTAGTGAATTTTTACTACGCAAATTATATAAGAATGCAAACTCAGTTTTTATTTAACACTCACGCTAGCTAAAGTGCTACAAAAATGAAAGGAATACACGGCTAATTTAGATTTTATTGATATCATGCTCAACCTCTCATATATAAATTCAGTATATTTTTCATTGTTTATTTAATTACACTGACTCACGTAAACGATTACGAAACTCACCTTAGAACGAAAATAAGGCTTGTTTTCGTTTAATTTCACTTGTATACTACATTTTTGTATGAATCCTCGCATTACTTCTTGAGATATAGCAGTCACATAAAACGATAAAAATTATTCAGTGATCCATCCTTTTGGGATGACTGAGGCCAAAAATAAATGAGCAACTCGCCCTTTAAGATATACCTGTAGACCAAATATTGTCTTACCCTTCTACAGTAGACCCTCGTTTTACGCGGGGGTTATGTTCCACGGAAATGCTGCGTAAATCGAAACCGCGTAAATTGAGACCTAATATTAGTGTCAAAATAGGAATTAGGTTCGGTAGATTAAAAAAAAATACTTCATTCTAGTGATGACTAATTGTATAATAAGTTTAATGTGAACTTATATCAATTTTTATGCACAATATGCATAAAGAAAACAAACTAATTTCGTGTTCTGTTTATGAAGAAGAGCTGACTATGATAGTCTTTTGGTAGTCATTAATAATTTTTCCTCCAATTCTTTGCTTAGCATTAACGCATCCATGATCACTTGCGTCATTTCCATGATATAATCTTCTTTCACTAACAAATCAGAAGGATCATTCCTATTGTCTACGGATGGTTCGAAAATTTTCAATGTGAGCATTTTTGGTTGTGTGTCACCGGAGTCGGTATCCTCGTTGGTTTTGACCTCCTTTGTCACTCCTAAAAGCTCTTCTTCCAGTGAGTTCTGAACTGTGTGAGTTTAATCACTTTACTTCTGATGGAAAAAGCTCTGGAACCAATCGCATAAAATGTCTCCAAGGACCCAAGTACGATTATTAGCACGCCAAAATGCAGTTAGTTACGTGTAATCTGCAATCTTTAGGAGCTTGGGTTTTGAAAGAGAGGAAAATGTTACCTGTTTGCATTGCCGCATCTGCGTAAAACCGAAACTCATCTGCGTAAATAAAATAAAGGTGTCAAATCTTCAACCGCGTATAATCGAAACCGCGTAAAATAAACCCGCTGAAAACGAGGGTCTACTGTATTACTTTTTGAGATATATCAATCACAGATAATAAAAAAGAAAGGAAAAAACATTCGATTGCTCCACCCTCTGGTGTTATTGAGTCCAAAATCTGTCCCCCTGCTGCTTCCGAACATTTTATTTGATTCCGTTCATCATTTTTTGAGCAATGACAGTCACGCATATCGATGAAAACGTTCAGTTACTCCACTATCTTGAACGAATTGACGCAAAAAACCACGCAGCCCTAAATCATATATGGGTACTTGCGGGTATCGTTCGAATTCTTACAACAGATTTTGACGTAGAATGTCCCCAAAAAATCGGTCACATACAAACGCACACTATTCTTGAAGAAAAGTTTAAAATAATTTAGCGAACGTCAGAACTGAACGTCGTCAGAACGTTTTACAGTTGGTAAATAGCGAGTCACAAGAAATAAGATAACGTAACGCTTGTATTCCATTTGTTTTCTGAAAAACAGCCGAGAGTTGCGAATCAAAACGGAATAATCTTTTTAGAATTTATCATGAAACTCAGTTAGTCCAGTCCCATTTTTAACGGAGACATTCATTAAAGGCAGTAACAATTTATTCTGCAAACTTGGTGTTAAACATCAATTTTGTACATTTAAATTTTTCTTACCAACTGAATAAACGAATTTTGGATCTACAACATTTTGGACAGGCGACATTTTGGCCGGGCGACATTTTGGCCCGACGACATTTTGGACAGAGGCGACGTTTTAGCCCGGCGACATTTTGGATCGGCAATATTTTGGCCCGTCGACATTTTGGACCGACGACATTTTGGACTGGCGACATTTTGGGCAGGCGACATTTTGTCCCGGCGACATTTTGGATCGGCAATATTTTGGCCCGGCGACATTTTGGACCGGCGACATTTTGGACCAGCGACATTTTGGACCGGCGACATTTTGGTCCGGCGACATTTTGGACCGGCGACATTTTGGCCCGGCGACATTTTGGACCGGCGACATTTTGGCCCGGCGACAATTCGGCCCGGCGACATTTTGGCCCGGCGACATTTTAGACCGGCGACATTTTGGAACGGCGACATTTCGGTGGCGACATTTTGACCCCAAACCGTTGCTTTTATCGTGTTAGCTACGACCGCTGGTTATAAAACAATAGATGGATACCCAAAAGTAGCCGTCAGATTTAACTTTCCTCTTGTGCTGTTTGATTTCTCATGAATTCGGAAGATGGCAGCAGCAGTAATCGCTATATTCTTCTGTCCATGTTTAGAACAAATCTAAACGTAGGGAATCCCCGGGATCATTTGATATTTTAAAAAAAGATTTTGGAAAGAAAAATTTCCAACAAAAAACAATGAAAAAGATTCTCGTCGCGCCGAAGCTTATAACTCGGTTCTTGACTATCTTTTCGACATGGTCAAATAATAAAATACTGAATTGCAGTTGAAAACCAGCATGAAATTTTGCTTAAGCTGCCTGTGTTTGCAAGATAAAATTCAATTTTCCCCCAAAATAAAACTCAATGTTTCGTTCAAGTTTGAAGGCTCGTCACTCTTAAATTCAGATCGCTGGATCTTGTAATGGTTAGTTTGAGATTGATATATTCTCAACACCATTGCGGAACGTGCGCAGATTCAAAAGTTTTAACTAACTGCGAAAGGGGGGAAACAATAATCAAATTGATAGTATTCACTTTAAAGCTTATATTAATGTCTAGTTTGTTACGAGCTGTCAACGGCCATATCATGTTGAAAATACCGGTTCTCGTCCGATCACCGAAGTCAAGCAACATCGGGCGTGGTCACTACTTGGGAGGGTGACCACCTGGGAACACCACGTGCTGTTGACATTTTTTAATTTTTTTAACACTTAAATAAATTTTTATACTTTAAGCCCCCTGACGTCTATGCTTTTGGAACGGCTTGAATTTCTTTTCTCTCCCAAAATGCATTTCTTTGCATAATTTTACGCAGAAAATAGAGCGACTCTTCATACTTCTACCGAAAAGTAATAGAAAGCAGTACTCAATATTACTCTCATATACCCTAGGGAAAACTTCAAACTTACTTCACGTTAGGCCATTCTGCATACTTTAAAAGCCTTCAATGTTCTTCAAGAGAGGCCACATTATTTGAGTTTTTTTTTTTTTTTTTTTTTTTTTTTAATTTTCGAATGAAAACAACTTCCAACTCTTCCCTTTACGAAATAAATTAATACCTTTATGCTGAGAAATAATAGGAAATATTCACCTTTTTAGCAAAAATAAACAGGTTACTGAATACACGCGTTTCGGGGTTTCCAGGCATCGCCTTTTCATTTCGAAGTTGTGAGCTTTTTCCGGATGTCTTTACATGCAAAAGCTCAAAAAACTGAGTCGAAAAAGGGGTTCCAGGAAACCCCGAAACAAGTGTATTCAGCAATTTGCTTATTTGTGATTAAAAAAACATTGGATATTTCCTATTATCTTCCCTTTACGTTTTCGTTTTTTTTTTCTCGCTTCCAAAATGTAGGAAAGGACTTCTCTTCACTCTAACACTAAAAACACATCATAATTTATCTACGCCATTTTTAGGTCAAATATTCAAGCAATGAAAGTTTTTCAAAAACAAATCTGATCTGGGGAAAAATTATTTCGAAAAATTGTTTTCTAAAAGAAGTGCCTGCCTGCGATCGTTACATGTGGGGGAGGGGAATATATATAAATATACCTCAGCACAAGTCTAAAAATTGCGCTTTTCCGTTTATAAGTGCATTGTATATAGAAACCTTTTCCACATCGAGCCATGTGAAAGTAATTCTTAAAAAAAAAAAAAATCCTTTTCAATTTGTTACCAGGGTTCAAAGAGAGCGGGTCACATTCTTTGCATGCGCCAGAAATACGATTTTCCTCGCTCCTGGTAAAATTACCATTATGTGATGTACTTCCTTCTGGCTCTGAGGCACATGTATTACTTTAAGTTACTTCTGCGAGGATGTGATCACTTTATTTAGTCTTAGTTACTATTTCAATTAGTTTACATTGCCAAAAGCAGTTTTAATTAGCACGTATCGCCAAAGATCGCCCAAATGACTTGCATAACGCAGAGATTAAACGAGGGCCTTTAGAAAATTAGCAGTATTACGCAAACTTGGATATGAATATAGAAACAAGTTGCTCTTGATTAACAAAAATATTCACTTACAGAAATAATTAAGAAATAAGAAAGGGCATCCGTTTGTCCGTGAGAGAGACAATCGCTAAATAAAACACAAACCTTTTGTACGGGCCTTAACACCAAATTTTTCAATACGAATATTTCTATACACGCTTATACGGAATGATATCAAATAGTTAAAAAAAAAGGGCGAGGTGTCGAGTAAAAAAAAAAAAAAAAAAAAAAGAGAAAAATCGCTTTCGTTAAACAAAGATTAAGGGTCTTCAATTGATTTATGACGTTGCGTGAAGAAATTTCAGTGCTTTGGATATAGAATATTTTTTTTAAATTCCTTTTATCGGTCTCCTAACTTTTTTTCGCATAAATATCTTGTTTAGTTAATACGTTGATAAACTAGAGGCTGGCTCACGAAAAAATGGTTCTACGAAAACGATGGGTTTTTTGCAAAACTTTTTTTTTTAAATTAAAATCCTTTTGTGTGTCAAGTTGTCCCAATATCAGTGACTTCACAGTAAGTTTTAGATGAATATGAATGAGAAGTGAGATACCTCGTCAAACATCGTTTTCCCTAAATGGGGGCGTTCTTTTCGAATTTCTGGCTGCTCCTATATTAAAGGAAAAATAGTGATATTCGCTTGCAAATAAGAAGGGGGGATTTTAAGCACACCGTTACATGTTTCAGGAATGAAACTCCAATACGTTGTCCGAATTACGTATCCTGGCAATGCGTGAAGTATGGAACTGCGAACTCGGGTCATAATTCACGTTGAAAACATTAAAAATCAAACTGTGTCACCATACAATTGATTCGCAGCGCGAAATCAATGCTGTTAACTACAGTCTTATTTAAACCATATAGGGGATTAAAACAATAAAGTAGATTGAAAGCATGACTAGGAATGGAAATAAGGCAGCAATATTTCGTTCGACCATTGCGTTTAATCGATAAGATTAAATAAAAGCGTCTTATCGAGACTACCAAACAATCACAGCGAGGTGTAGAAACTTACAGACGTATAACCAGCGAATTCAAGCAAATTAATTCATACAAATTGATTGTTAAATAAGGAAATTACTATAATAGACTGTTTGAAATACAAAACATTACTAAGAATGTGCTACATACCATTTCCAAACAGAGGCGGACGGATTTGAGTTCTTGTTGACCGGGCAAAGTTTACACGCTACTAAACACGACCGTTTTTCATTTTCTCGAGTACACTAAAAAAAGGTTTCACTCCTATCATATCCTCATGAAACTAGAAAGTAGCTCGCATATTTAAGGCAACAGAAACATTAATTCGGAAACTTGTTACAACACGTGTGATTTCGAGTACAAGCACTGACAACAAGATTTCCGAAACAAGTGCTGCCAGCCTCTACGTAACTCTAGGCGTAATTATCATTCTAAAACGCTTGGCCACGAGGATATTCTCGCTGATGGACTCGTGTAAAATTTGCACCAATCAGACTCCAAAAATTAGTCGCCTTCTAACCGTGTTTCTTAATTCTATTCATGTTAAAAGTAGCTGCCATGATCGCTACTGTTATTTTATATTGCACAACAGACTAAAACTGGAACGCGGCGCATTACTCTAAAAAGTACTGGAAAAAAATTAACGGCTGCAACACTGTGTTGCTTTTATCGTGTTAGCTACGACCGCTGGTTATAAAACAATAGATGGATACCCAAAAGTAGCCGTCAGATTTAACTTTCCTCTTGTGCTGTTTGATTTCTCATGAATTCGGAAGATGGCAGCAGCAGTAATCGCTATATTCTTCTGTCCATGTTTAGAACAAATCTAAACGTAGGGAATCCCCGGGATCATTTGATATTTTAAAAAAAAATTTTGGAAAGAAAAATTTCCAACAAAAAACAATGAAAAAGATTCTCGTCGCGCCGAAGCTTATAACTCGGTTCTTGACTATCTTTTCGACATGGTCAAATAATAAAATACTGAATTGCAGTTGAAAACCAGCATGAAATTTTGCTTAAGCTGCCTGTGTTTGCAAGATAAAATTCAATTTTCCCCCAAAATAAAACTCAATGTTTCGTTCAAGTTTGAAGGCTCGTCACTCTTAAATTCAGATCGCTGGATCTTGTAATGGTTAGTTTGAGATTGATATATTCTCAACACCATTGCGGAACGTGCGCAGATTCAAAAGTTTTAACTAACTGCGAAAGGGGGGAAACAATAATCAAATTGATAGTATTCACTTTAAAGCTTATATTAATGTCTAGTTTGTTACGAACTGTCAACGGCCATACCATGTTGAAAATACCGGTTCTCGTCCGATCACCGAAGTCAAGCAACATCGGGCGTGGTCACTACTTGGGAGGGTGACCACCTGGGAACACCACGTGCTGTTGACATTTTTTAATTTTTTTAACACTTAAATAAATTTTTATACTTTAAGCCCCCTGACGTCTATGCTTTTGGAACGGCTTGAATTTCTTTTCTCTCCCAAAATGCATTTCTTTGCATAATTTTACGCAGAAAATAGAGCGACTCTTCATACTTCTACCGAAAAGTAATAGAAAGCAGTACTCAATATTACTCTCATATACCCTAGGGAAAACTTCAAACTTACTTCACGTTAGGCCATTCTGCATACTTTAAAAGCCTTCAATGTTCTTCAAGAGAGGCCACATTATTTGAGTTTTTTTTTTTTTTTTTTTTTTTTTTTTAATTTTCGAATGAAAACAACTTCCAACTCTTCCCTTTACGAAATAAATTAATACCTTTATGCTGAGAAATAATAGGAAATATTCACCTTTTTAGCAAAAATAAACAGGTTACTGAATACACGCGTTTCGGGGTTTCCAGGCATCGCCTTTTCATTTCGAAGTTGTGAGCTTTTTCCGGATGTCTTTACATGCAAAAGCTCAAAAAACTGAGTCGAAAAAGGGGTTCCAGGAAACCCCGAAACAAGTGTATTCAGCAATTTGCTTATTTGTGATTAAAAAAACATTGGATATTTCCTATTATCTTCCCTTTACGTTTTCGTTTTTTTTTTCTCGCTTCCAAAATGTAGGAAAGGACTTCTCTTCACTCTAACACTAAAAACACATCATAATTTATCTACGCCATTTTTAGGTCAAATATTCAAGCAATGAAAGTTTTTCAAAAACAAATCTGATCTGGGGAAAAATTATTTCGAAAAATTGTTTTCTAAAAGAAGTGCCTGCCTGCGATCGTTACATGTGGGGGAGGGGAATATATATAAATATACCTCAGCACAAGTCTAAAAATTGCGCTTTTCCGTTTATAAGTGCATTGTATATAGAAACCTTTTCCACATCGAGCCATGTGAAAGTAATTCTTAAAAAAAAAAAAAATCCTTTTCAATTTGTTACCAGGGTTCAAAGAGAGCGGGTCACATTCTTTGCATGCGCCAGAAATACGATTTTCCTCGCTCCTGGTAAAATTACCATTATGTGATGTACTTCCTTCTGGCTCTGAGGCACATGTATTACTTTAAGTTACTTCTGCGAGGATGTGATCACTTTATTTAGTCTTAGTTACTATTTCAATTAGTTTACATTGCCAAAAGCAGTTTTAATTAGCACGTATCGCCAAAGATCGCCCAAATGACTTGCATAACGCAGAGATTAAACGAGGGCCTTTAGAAAATTAGCAGTATTACGCAAACTTGGATATGAATATAGAAACAAGTTGCTCTTGATTAACAAAAATATTCACTTACAGAAATAATTAAGAAATAAGAAAGGGCATCCGTTTGTCCGTGAGAGAGACAATCGCTAAATAAAACACAAACCTTTTGTACGGGCCTTAACACCAAATTTTTCAATACGAATATTTCTATACACGCTTATACGGAATGATATCAAATAGTTAAAAAAAAAGGGCGAGGTGTCGAGTAAAAAAAAAAAAAAAAAAAAAAGAGAAAAATCGCTTTCGTTAAACAAAGATTAAGGGTCTTCAATTGATTTATGACGTTGCGTGAAGAAATTTCAGTGCTTTGGATATAGAATATTTTTTTTAAATTCCTTTTATCGGTCTCCTAACTTTTTTTCGCATAAATATCTTGTTTAGTTAATACGTTGATAAACTAGAGGCTGGCTCACGAAAAAATGGTTCTACGAAAACGATGGGTTTTTTGCAAAACTTTTTTTTTTAAATTAAAATCCTTTTGTGTGTCAAGTTGTCCCAATATCAGTGACTTCACAGTAAGTTTTAGATGAATATGAATGAGAAGTGAGATACCTCGTCAAACATCGTTTTCCCTAAATGGGGGCGTTCTTTTCGAATTTCTGGCTGCTCCTATATTAAAGGAAAAATAGTGATATTCGCTTGCAAATAAGAAGGGGGGATTTTAAGCACACCGTTACATGTTTCAGGAATGAAACTCCAATACGTTGTCCGAATTACGTATCCTGGCAATGCGTGAAGTATGGAACTGCGAACTCGGGTCATAATTCACGTTGAAAACATTAAAAATCAAACTGTGTCACCATACAATTGATTCGCAGCGCGAAATCAATGCTGTTAACTACAGTCTTATTTAAACCATATAGGGGATTAAAACAATAAAGTAGATTGAAAGCATGACTAGGAATGGAAATAAGGCAGCAATATTTCGTTCGACCATTGCGTTTAATCGATAAGATTAAATAAAAGCGTCTTATCGAGACTACCAAACAATCACAGCGAGGTGTAGAAACTTACAGACGTATAACCAGCGAATTCAAGCAAATTAATTCATACAAATTGATTGTTAAATAAGGAAATTACTATAATAGACTGTTTGAAATACAAAACATTACTAAGAATGTGCTACATACCATTTCCAAACAGAGGCGGACGGATTTGAGTTCTTGTTGACCGGGCAAAGTTTACACGCTACTAAACACGACCGTTTTTCATTTTCTCGAGTACACTAAAAAAAGGTTTCACTCCTATCATATCCTCATGAAACTAGAAAGTAGCTCGCATATTTAAGGCAACAGAAACATTAATTCGGAAACTTGTTACAACACGTGTGATTTCGAGTACAAGCACTGACAACAAGATTTCCGAAACAAGTGCTGCCAGCCTCTACGTAACTCTAGGCGTAATTATCATTCTAAAACGCTTGGCCACGAGGATATTCTCGCTGATGGACTCGTGTAAAATTTGCACCAATCAGACTCCAAAAATTAGTCGCCTTCTAACCGTGTTTCTTAATTCTATTCATGTTAAAAGTAGCTGCCATGATCGCTACTGTTATTTTATATTGCACAACAGACTAAAACTGGAACGCGGCGCATTACTCTAAAAAGTACTGGAAAAAAATTAACGGCTGCAACACTGTGTTGCTTTTATCGTGTTAGCTACGACCGCTGGTTATAAAACAATAGATGGATACCCAAAAGTAGCCGTCAGATTTAACTTTCCTCTTGTGCTGTTTGATTTCTCATGAATTCGGAAGATGGCAGCAGCAGTAATCGCTATATTCTTCTGTCCATGTTTAGAACAAATCTAAACGTAGGGAATCCCCGGGATCATTTGATATTTTAAAAAAAAATTTTGGAAAGAAAAATTTCCAACAAAAAACAATGAAAAAGATTCTCGTCGCGCCGAAGCTTATAACTCGGTTCTTGACTATCTTTTCGACATGGTCAAATAATAAAATACTGAATTGCAGTTGAAAACCAGCATGAAATTTTGCTTAAGCTGCCTGTGTTTGCAAGATAAAATTCAATTTTCCCCCAAAATAAAACTCAATGTTTCGTTCAAGTTTGAAGGCTCGTCACTCTTAAATTCAGATCGCTGGATCTTGTAATGGTTAGTTTGAGATTGATATATTCTCAACACCATTGCGGAACGTGCGCAGATTCAAAAGTTTTAACTAACTGCGAAAGGGGGGAAACAATAATCAAATTGATAGTATTCACTTTAAAGCTTATATTAATGTCTAGTTTGTTACGAACTGTCAACGGCCATACCATGTTGAAAATACCGGTTCTCGTCCGATCACCGAAGTCAAGCAACATCGGGCGTGGTCAGTACTTGGGATACCACGTGCTGTTGACATTTTTTAATTTTTTTAACACTTAAATAAATTTTTATACTTTAAGCCCCCTGACGTCTATGCTTTTGGAACGGCTTGAATTTATTTTCTCTCCCAAAATGCATTTCTTTGCATAATTTTACGCAGAAAATAGAGCGACTCTTCATACTTCTACCGAAAAGTAATAGAAAGCAGTACTCAATATTACTCTCATATACCCTAGGGAAAACTTCAAACTTACTTCACGTTAGGCCATTCTGCATACTTTAAAAGCCTTCAATGTTCTTCAAGAGAGGCCACATTATTTGAGTTTTTTTTTTTTTTTTTTTTTAATTTTCGAATGAAAACAACTTCCAACTCTTCCCTTTACGAAATAAATTAATACCTTTATGCTGAGAAATAATAGGAAATATTCACCTTTTTAGCAAAAATAAACAGGTTACTGAATACACGCGTTTCGGGGTTTCCAGGCATCGCCTTTTCATTTCGAAGTTGTGAGCTTTTTCCGGATGTCTTTACATGCAAAAGCTCAAAAAACTGAGTCGAAAGAGGGGTTCCAGGAAACCCCGAAACAAGTGTATTCAGCAATTTGCTTATTTGTGATTAAAAAAACATTGGATATTTCCTATTATCTTCCCTTTACGTTTTCGTTTTTTTTTTTTTCTCGCTTCCAAAATGTAGGAAAGGACTTCTCTTCACTCTAACACTAAAAACACATCATAATTTATCTACGCCATTTTTAGGTCAAATATTCAAGCAATGAAAGTTTTTCAAAAACAAATCTGATCTGGGGAAAAATTATTTCGAAAAATTGTTTTCTAAAAGAAGTGCCTGCCTGCGATCGTTACATGTGGGGGAGGGGAATATATATAAATATACCTCAGCACAAGTCTAAAAATTGCGCTTTTCCGTTTATAAGTGCATTGTATATAGAAACCTTTTCCACATCGAGCCATGTGAAAGTAATTCTTAAAAAAAAAAAAAAATCCTTTTCAATTTGTTACCAGGGTTCAAAGAGAGCGGGTCACATTCTTTGCATGCGCCAGAAATACGATTTTCCTCGCTCCTGGTAAAATTACCATTATCTGATGTACTTCCTTCTGGCTCTGAGGCACATGTATTACTTTAAGTTACTTCTGCGAGGATGTGATCACTTTATTTAGTCTTAGTTACTATTTCAATTAGTTTACATTGCCAAAAGCAGTTTTAATTAGCACGTATCGCCAAAAATCGCCCAAATTACCTTATGACTTACATAACGCAGAGACTAAACGAGGGCCTTTAGAAAATTAGCAGTATTACGCAAACTTGGATATGAATATAGAAACAAGTTGCTCTTGATTAACAAAAATATTCACTTACAGAAATAATTAAGAAATAAGAAAGGGCATCCGTTTGTCCGTGAGGGAGACAATCGCTAAATAAAACACAAACCTTTTGTACGGGCCTTAATACCAAACTTTTTAATACGAATATTTCTATACACGCTTCTTATACGGAATGATATCAAATAGTTAAAAAAATAGGGCGAAGTGTCGAGTAAAAAAAAGAGAAAAATCGCTTTCGTTAAACAAAGATTAAGGGTCTTCAATTGATTTATGACGTTGCGTGAAGAAATTTCAGCGCTATGGATATAGAATCTTTTTTTTTTTTTTTTAAATTCCTTTTATCGGTCTCCTAACTTTTTTTCGATAAATATCTTGTTTAGTTAATACGTTGATAAACTAGAGGCTGGCGCACGAAAAAATGGTTCTACGAAAACGATGGGTTTTTTTGCTAAACTTTTTTTCTTTTTAATTAAAATCCTTTTGCGTGTCCAGTTGTCCCAATATCAGTGACTTCACAGTAAGTTTTAGATGAATAAGAATGAGAAGTGAGATACCTCGTCAAACATCGTTTTCCCTAAATGGGGACGTTCTTTTCGAATTTCTGGCTGCTCCTATATTAAAGGAAAAATAGTGATATTCGCTTACAAATAAGAAGGGGTGATTTTAAGCACACGTTACATGTTTCAGGAATGAAACTCGAGTAGGTTGTCCGAATTACGTATCCTGGCAATGCGTGAAGTATGGAACTGCGAACTCGGGTCATAATTCACGTTGAAAACATTAAAAATCTAACTGTGTCACCATACAATTGATTCGCAGCGCGAAATCAATGCTGTTAACTACAGTCTTTTTTAAACCATATAGGGGATTAAAACAATAAAGTAGATTGAAAACATGACTAGGAACGGAAATAAGGCAACAATTTTTCGTTCGACCATTGCGTTTAATCGATAAGATTAAATAAAAGCGTCTTATCGAGACTACCAATCAATCACAGCGAGGTGTAGAAACTTACAGACGTATAACCAGCGAATTCAAGCAAATTAATTCATACAAATTGATTGTTAAATAAGGAAATTACTATAATAAACTGTTTGAAATACAAAACATTACTAAGAAGGTGCTACATACCATTTCCAATCAGAGGCGGACGGATTTGAGTTCTTTTTGACCGGGCAAAGTTTTTCACGCTACTAAAAACGACCCTTTTTCATTTTCTCGAGTACACTAAAAAAAGGTTTCACTCCTATCATATCCTCATGAAACTAGAAAGTAGCTCGCATATTTAAGGCAACAGAAACAATAATTCGGAAACTTGTTACAACACGTGTGATTTCGAGTACAAGCACTGACAACAAGATTTCCGAAACAAGTGCTGCCAGCCTCTACGTAATACTCGGCGTAATTTTCATTCTAAAACTCTCGGCCACGAGGATATTCTCGCTGATGGACTCGTGTAAAATTTGCACCAATCAGACTCCAAAAATTAGTCGCCTTCTAACCATATTTCTTAATTCAACTCATGTTAAATGTAGCAGCCAAACATTTCCAGGAAACAATTTATTTTGAGGTTCGAGAAACGCAATTACAGGCCTTCTTTGTAAAAGTTTGGATTAGGTGGCTCTAACTCGGAATTTTTTCTGAATAGATGATCCAAAAATGGAACTTTAGACGAGTTTTAATGATGAAAGTTTTTGGATTTTTCTCAAATTTGTTTTCCGAAATTTAGGTTCGAAATACAGAACAGAATTTTATCTTTGATAACGAGAAGAAATGTTCGGAGACATTCATCCGGAAATTGCATTGAAATATGTCATAAAAAATTTTGTACGATCTTTTATCATATAAAGAGTGAGTTAAGAATTTTTGTTATTTTTGACGAATTTATGGGACGGGCGGACAGGATGAGCTTCGAGACTCTTCTCCGGAATATTTCCAAAATCAAGTCCCTAAAACGCAATTTTGAGACATCTTTAAATATAAGGGTTCAGGTTTAGAGAACTTCTCATAAAAACTTTTAAAATTGAAGTTCCAAAAACGAAATTTTAAACAATTTTAGATTCTGTCAGAGGGAGGTGAACTCGGGATTCCTTCGCGGACATTTTTATAGATTGAAGTCCTTAAACCAAAATTTAAGATATTCTTAGTGGACTTTGGGGATCAGGTACTCTAATGTGAGGGCCGGGGGGAGTTTCCGCAGCCCCATAGTCCCTTTTGTGGATTCCCCACTGCGCTCAAGTATTGGGATCTAGTCTAAAATGATGCTATTTTCCTCTATGTATTTTAAGTTTTCTATGCAATGTTATTTTTAATGTAGGGATAATGTCACTATCCCGTAAGAAACGCTTCGCGATCTCTTAGGGGGTAGCACCCACAGGTTGGGAACCCATGCTCTGGGCCGTCGCTAGGTCAAACAACTGGGGGGTATAAACATTTGGCGGCCCCATAATTGTTTCAAACGCATGTTCCAATATGCAGAGAAATAGAGAGAAGTTTTAGCTTCTGATTTAGCAGGGATAGTCATATTACTAGACCTTAGTACTAACAATATAAATTTAATCGTAAGGATAATATTCAGTCAAAACGAGCTGATGTGTGCATCACATGACTTCCTTTTACACCAATTTAATGTTGTTTCCCCATTAATTGCAATTTTAATGTGATTCAATAGTTAACTCTCTAAATATCACCAACAGCGGCCAAATTGAAACCAATTAAAAAAGAAAATCGCCAACCAAGTTGGCGACAAAAATTGACGACCAAAAGATGGCGATATATCGCCAAATGTCCAACAAATTATAACACCATTTGAGTTAGCATCGAAATTAGCAATGATTTCCCCCCAAAAAGGTGCAAAAGACCCCTTTATAAACACCCGAATGCAACCAAAAGGGGAGGTGCACAACTAGATCCCACTAGGAGTCTACGTACCAAATTTCAACTTTCTAGGACATATCGTTCTTGAGTTATGCGACATACATACGTACATACAGACATCACGAGAAAACTCATTGTAATTAACTCGGGAATCGTCAAAAAGGATATTTCGGGCGTCTATACGTTCTTAGGTATATATGCACGTGTGGTTGGGTCGATAAAAAGCTCAACATTCATTCGGGGGTGAGCAAAATGTAAATTAAGGTCGATTTTTGCGTGAAATTTTTTTCGCGAATGCAATACTTCCTTTTTCGTTAAAAGAAGTATAAAATGGGTGACGGAGGGCTTCCTCCTGGCATTTTTTTCGAAATTGAAGATATAGAAACACAGATTTAGACTATATTTTAAGTTAGGGATAAAAGGGAAGGAGGTCTGATAGCCTCCGCAGAAAATCCCCCCCCCCCCTCAAATTTAAGTTCCCAAAACAAATCGTATGTTATATTTGATTATGTTCAGGAGAGGGGGTTCCGGGCTCTCCCCCTGAAAATTTTTTAGATTGTTAGTTGAAAAACACAGATTTAGACGATCTATAGTGATGCTGATGTTAAGGAAGGAAGAGACTCGGGGTCATCCCTCGATAAATTTTCTAACTCCAAGAACGCAATTGTGAATTATTTCTTATTATGATAGATAATGGAGGGTCCGGGGGCTTTCCTCTGGTAAAATTTGAAAATTGTAGTTGAAAAATGCAGTTTTAGACGATCTATGGTGACATTAAGGAAAAAAGAGATGCGGGCGTCAATCCCCGAAATTTTTTGAAATTGAAACCTTAAAATGCGGTTGTAGGCTTTTTTGTTAAAATTGAGTGGACCACCAGTTTCTTGAAATTAAAGCTCCGAAAACGTAGTTTAAGATAACCTTCATTGAAGGGGCTCGCGTACAGAAATGCTTCGTAATTAAAGCACTAAAAACGAGATTAATGACGTTTTTCGATATCGTTGGCGAGAGGTTGGGAGTCCTCTCCTGGCAACTTTTGAAAACTGAAATTCAATTAACGCAATCGTAGGGGAATTTCAATACTGTTACAGGGGTAGGGAGATCTTCCCCAAAAAATTTTCTGAAGCCTTAACAATGAAATTTTTGAGGATCTTCGGTAATATTAGGAGCACAACAGATTCGAGAAATTTTTTTTTATTATTATTTAAGTTCAAAAGACGAAATTTTTTCGACCATGAATGATTAATTGAGAGCGTTTCTTGGGGATTACGTTGAGAGCACTTTCATGGTTTCTGAAATTGCAGTCCTAAATACTCATGTGTAGGCCATCTTTATTCGCGTTAGGGCAAGAGATGAGGTTTGAGAACGTTTTGCCAGATCGTATATATGTCGGCGACCCATGCATTTTTCTCCATTATGCAACGATTTTCGGGACAATATTTTTCCTCAAAAAAATTGCACATGGCTATGTTTCGGCGACCCCTATGAAGCCATCCTATTTATTTGTCTTTTTTTTTTAAACTGAAGAACCCTGAAGCATGGCTATGTATAGCCAGGGCCACCAAGAGACACGGCGTACACTTTTTCTCCCCGGTCCTCCATCCTATTATGCTAATTTTACTCTATGCACAATACTTTAATTTGAGCTGTGCCCATTGTTTCCGACTACGCAGATATACCCAGTCTGCAGCCTATTGAATAGTGCACTGAATACTTTTTTTTTGCATTAAAAAATGTTTGAAGCGTACATTTCTGCGGCCCTCACTTAGATAATCTTAATAAAAGAGAATCACACATTTTTCATTCAAATTTTACATAAAAAATGCTTTTTGTCACTATTATTTCAATTGTTCATTTATATTTAATATATATATATTTTTTAAACAACGAAGAGTTTCCCTTTTCCTTCGTTTGTTTCATCGCTAAAAGGAAATTGGCGGCCCCCGCTTCTGAAAAACTGGGGGGTTGTAGCACCCCCACACCCCCCTTGGTGTCGGCCCTGCCCATGCTCTAGTCAATAATTTTTCCAACCCTCCATTTTTTCGTGAATTTTGGAAACAATTATTATGATTTGCTTCTTCGAGTTGTTCGCTTTTTTCTACTCTTTTTGTTTCAAGACTTCTAATTGGTTACCCCCTTGCTTGCGCCACGTGGTTGACTTGTAGGTCGCTGTTTTATTGGTTATAGTCTCTTTTCACGAATTCCTATTGGTTGACCCATTTGGTATAAATACCAGTGTCCATTTGGTTGCAATTCAATCACATAGTTTTTTTTTTCTTTTTTGCAAATTGGGAGTGGTATTTTAACTCATCGTTGAATGTTTGAGTTCGTTTTCAGTTAAATTAGGAGCTTTAACATGAAATATTCCAAAAGTTTTGTATGCGTCCATCTTACCAATTTGTATTACATCTTTATTTTACAACGCAACCCCATTTTAGTTATCAGACTAATTGAACGGTTTTCAATTTGGATGTTAAATTTTGAGTACACAACTTAATGCATAAAAAAATAAAAATACAAGTGAACTTTTTTTGTGTATTCATAAATTTAGGAAGTGAAACAAAAGAAGAACATAACTCAATTAATTTTTATTCCACTAAAGGCATAAAAGTGATGTTTGAATTAAAAACATAAGTAAAATGCAAAGCCAAAACATGGCTTCAATACTATTGAATCACAAAACCTCATTCAAAAACGTATAAAACATACACAGAAAAGAGAAAATTTAGAAATATACTTGTACATTTTTATACTCCCCCCCCCCTTTCATAAAAATATTAGCATCATAATATTTTCGTTAAAACAGTATCCATATTTTTTTCCCAGGCGATAACTTTCAAGAATTTAAATTTTTTTTTAAGCAAATAAATAAATAATTTAAAATATATATATATATATATATATATATATATATATATATATATATATATTTTTTTTTTTTTTGCACGTGTCATGGGGTGGGGCAAGGCCCGATTACTGAATAGACCAACTAGGCCATGGCGTAGGGCTGCCGCTTTTAGGGTCCCCGAAATGGTCAAAATTGTTTGCGGCAATAGCTAAAATTTCAAGGTTTTACTACAGAGGGGCCTTAAAAAAGTGTTTGGCCTTGGCCCTCCTGATATCTTAATCAGGCCCTGGGAAGGGGGGGGGGGCACCCCGGATGTTAAAGGACTACTTACAACTATGTTACAAATTTTCTCCCTTATGTGATTAAAATGAAAACACTAAGTGCAGTAAAACAAACAGTATTCAAATACCTTACAAAATCTAATTGTTACATACATAATAAACGAAAAAAAAAATATCCACACTGTAAGACATGTACACCTGCATTATGTACATAACACAGCTACAAAAAGTGTTAATCACAGCAGTTAGACAATATTAATTCGTTTATTTCATTAATAAATATCAATTATTCGATTTCAAATTCAAAAAATAGGTAATTTTTACACGATGTTAGCAAATGTCTTGCGTTTTTTGAGTAACATCCTTTTTTAAATTTGCAGGCCAATGTAAATTATTTTAGTCAACAAATGGCAGCACCAACATTGTACAAAAATTCCATGACTTCTTTTTAAACATTTGACTTGACTATAAAACTGAGACTGATTACGATTAGGTGACAAGATTCAAAAACTACTTTGAAACCAAACAAATAATGTTTTCTTTTCCAATGAAGAACATCCTAGTAGGAAAAAATCACTCTGAATTTAAATTACAGACATTTTTCTTAACGCTCCAAAAGCTGAAGACTCTTTTTAAACCTGCTTTAGTTAGGAAGTCATAACAGAAACAAAGCGACGATGTTAAATGAAATAAAATCGGAAATTTAAAAACGATGATTAAAATGACAAGTACCAAACTAGAGATCATTAAAAACATTGAAAATGCGAATAACACAACTGAAATTATGCAGGAAATTAAGTTACAGGATGAAATTCTTCAAATGAAGGTATTTTTCTGAAATAGTTTTAAAAAGCTTAAAAAATGCGCAAAATCAACAATGAAACTTGAACCATTTCTAGTAATTTTTGTTTCGAAGACATAACCAATACAGTCAGTCAGCAGTTTTAAACAAACCTTTAGCCAAATTCTTCACCCGTTCCAATTTTCTCGACTTTTTATTTAAATCACAATTTTACAATTAATATAACAGGATAGGAAAAGATTTTGATACAGATTTAATTCAAATTTCAGTTTTAGAAAGATTATTTCACAATATCAGTAATACTGATTCTTTAGCTATAATTTTTACAGTTCATTGAAACAATGACTTTACAAATAGCTCACTGAATTTAACTGCATTACATTTATTTATACATACATATCAACAACTATTTCTTTTATTTTGTATACAAAACTTGGAAAATTATCCCCAATCGTTTTCAATCACATGAGCACGCGTTTTCCAGTTCTTCTGAAGCTCTCCGGCACACAAAACAATCAACAATCATTCGGGAACAACTAAACACAAATGGAACACAGAAAACTTAAAACTTCTTAAAAATAAGCTTTTGAACAGAAAATTATTTTTCTAAACAGAGAAAAAAAATCACGTATACATAAGAATGACTGATACCAGCAAATAACAGGAACTGCATTCGAAATCTAAACCCAACAAAACGCAGTCGTAGTCCAATCTTACGAGGCCACTGTAATTAATGCCTTTCCAGTTTCAGTTCCGGTTGATTTTGCATTTTAACATTTAGCTAGAAAACTTGCTGACAGGGTGCTGGGGACAGTTTTTGAATTATCAGCACCAGAGAAAGAAAATTTTCTCTTGCACTTCTCACTGTATTTCTTCTCCGACCATCTTCCCTTAAATAATCCGATTGATGCAGACATATACATATATAATGATTTTGCTTTTTCCTAAATGGCACTGTGATTCATTTGCCACGTGGTCAGTGTAACCGTAGGCCGGGCAGAAGTGTGACTAGTAGCACAGCAAGGAAGAGGAGAGTGCTGGAGGTGGAGGAGGACGTTGCACTGTTGTCCTTGACTTTGATGTTCACATCACGGGAATCCCCACTGTCGAAGTTGAAGTCGCTACGCTGTGTCCCTAAAACAGAAAAAGAAATTTATAGAACAAATGCAAACAAACGAAATCTGAAATCGATTGCTAACAAAAATGAACTTTCAACACTTGCCGATTACTATAGGCCGAACACTTCTTTTCTGTACTGCGATGGCAAAAATTTCCACCATAACGGGTTGCTATTTTATCATTAACCTTTGCCACATTTAGAGTTTTCTCGCCGCATTATCGATTCTGTTTGTATTGAACATAGGTTTGTTGGTCGAGGGTTTTTTTTTTTTTCATTTCTTTGAAATATATGAATGCGCTTAGTTCAAAAGTTTCCACACACATGAATTTGCACAAAAAGATCAATCTTTCTTCTTTCAGAGTTTTTAAGCAATCAAGATTGCTTATTGATTGCACATTGCCGCACCTTGAATTCTCATTCTATTGTCTTTGTGATTGATAGTTAGAGTCGCGTGATCTATTACGGAGTGAAGTGTGAAATTTATGAAGGTTAAATTTTTTATTACACCTTTTCTTTTCCCCGATCGGCAGGCGGGCCAGTCCGCCCCTGTACAACAATGAATAGACCATACGACGAAGGCTTTTAAATAAATGAACAATTATTTGTATTTCCGGTACACAAGAGAATTGACTAAAATTTATCTAGTCTAACAATTTACGCTGACAATACACAACAGCGTACTTAAATTCAGAGGAATTCACTCTTGAGAATACTGGAAAATTAACCGTGATTCAAGCTTCGGTGAACCCATATCTAAATGAAAGCTAAAACATTTAACTATGCCATTAAGAAAGACCCTCCCTCTCCTCCCCCTGCGTAGTAAACACCTCATGATTGACTGCCGATAAATATGAATACGCTAGATAGGAAAAAGATTTTTATTTTGTAGTCAACTACTGAAAATGTGTACAAAACGGGACATAACTTACCAACGCGAAATATTGTATATTTAGCCTTTTGTGCCATTAAACAGTTATAGGACTGCCCGATTTTCGTCACTTTAATTCTGCTAGTACGGACAAGTAGAGCATAAATAGTTTTTGAGAACCGTTTAGTTGAATGTCATCGATTTCCTTAACTTCAATTACTAAACTGCATGCAGAATAAAACGAATGTGTACACTGAAAACTCTTAACACATCGCACCCCGGCAAGGAAAGGGACACCAAAAATGGGGGACGTTACTATGTTACCCTTT
Source organism: Uloborus diversus (assembly GCF_026930045.1). Lineage (NCBI taxonomy): Eukaryota > Metazoa > Arthropoda > Arachnida > Araneae > Uloboridae > Uloborus > Uloborus diversus. The sequence continues at coordinate 64,477,997 of NC_072732.1, read as the reverse complement.
TCTTAGGATTCAAAAAGAGTTATCCTTCAAGCATGCAATTCTATTGCCACTTGTGTAATTTTCATTGCCCCCCCCCCCCCCGCATAGAACACGCCGCCCGCGTAGCTGACTGATGAGGAACGTTGTTTTGTTTATTCTTACAAATTAAAAATCACGATTAATCACAATGCCACAAATTTCGAGTAAAATATTCAAAAATTGGATCCTGGCAAAACAATACCTGGCAATTGACAAAAAAAAATTTGAATTTTGACATTTTGAATTCAAATTATGTTTTTCGCAATCACGAGTGTGTGTGTGTGTGTGGAGGGGGAGGTATGTGTGTAGGCATATGTGTTTGTGTCTGTGTGCAGGCATGAGTGTGTGGGTAATTGTGTGTAGGTGTGTGTTTGTGTAGGTGTCTGTATGTATGCGTGTGTGTATGTGTTTGTATGTGTATATATATGTGTGTGTAGGTGTGTGTATGCATGCGTGTGTGTGTGTGTGTGTAGCATATGGATGCAACCTGGAGACGGTTTTCGCTATAGGAGCAGCATCGTAAGGATCCGGTCGACGGTGATGCTGCAGAGGGTGCTGGAGGGAAAATGAAATGATAGCACGCCAAAAACAGTCAAATGAAAGCAATAAGCAATCGTGATTGCTCAAAAACATCAAGTAATGACAAGAAAAATTCTTTATTATTAATTATCTTTCTTTTGTCCATGTTTTCCCGTGTTATTCAATTTTTTTTAAACATTTAGAAATATTACTTGTGCTCTCGCGCGATGATCATTTTGACATGAAATGCGGCCCCCGGTTAAAAAAAAAAAAGGTTGGGTACCATTGGCATAGGAAATATGAGGCTTAACACATTTTAAAATCTTGCAAACCCTTGTTTTTCTACTTCTCCATAGCGTCCTCTCACATCAATCAATTCCAAGCAAACAAACAGGCGCGCCACGTGCATAGTGTGGCAAGATGACAGAACTAATGATAGGGTTGAAAAAGAAGAAAAAAAATGCTAGAACTCGACATAATTTAAAACCAGCTCTCCCGGAATTATTACTTTTTTTTCTTTTTTCTTTTGGCCTACTTCTCACTTCTTTTTATTATTATTTCTTTTTTTTTTTAATTCGGCATAACCCCAGCGTTCTTTTTCATTTCTTTTTTCAAGTGAACGAACGAGTTCTGTTGTGACAAAATTATGCAAGAGATAGGAAACCAAATTTTAAAAAGGTACTATATATTAAAGGAAATATTTTCGATTTTAGTTCCACAACGCTTTGAATTCGACAAAAAATAAAAGGATGACAGTAGAACTAAAATCCGTTCCGTTAAAAACACTTGATTCTTTCAATGGTCCACACCGGCCTCCCAGGAGTCTATTAAGACTCGCAAGTGGTTCGTGTAAAAGAAAAAAAGCAAGATTCCCCCCCTCCCTCCAATAAATGCTAGTTCTTCTTCAGATCATATATTTCATAAGCCGGGGTTTTTCTTTGAGGGGGGGGGGGTTCAGCAAAGAGGGAATCAACTGTATTTTCACCATTCACATGATGTCTCAGCAAAGGATTATTACTAAAAGTAATCATTTACCTCCCCAGTCTCCGCTACCGGAGCCTTTGTCGTAGTCTTCATCATCACCAACTTGGTTCCTGGGCCAAACGCCACTGCCGCTGCCTTCTGCCATGTATGAATCTGCTTGGGGCAGCTCTGGCGTGATGCTTTGTCGAAGTTGCTGCAAGAAAACAAATATATTTGCTATGGTACCTTTAAAAAACTCCACCAAAACATTCATATAAATAGATAATGTTTCATAAATCGAATCATTGAAAACATTTTCAAAGTCTGTTGTTTAATTTGACAATGAAAACACGCGAACTTAATAACATCAAATATCGAGAAATATCGAACGTGTTGTACACCATTGACTTGATTGATTTCTCAGTTTTCCTGCAGTACATATTATGTCATGAAAAATATTGACAACACCAGGTTTCCCACAAGAAAAAAAAAAGGTTGAGAAAAATCTCCCCTCGTTAAACAAAAGATTGAAAACTTTTAATCAGCGTGTTTCAGTTATGTGTTGAGCACTCCAAATTTTCTCAAAACAGAAATTGGTTTTTTAGACCCTGCTAGATTGAATTACAATGGGAAAACAGCAATATTGCCTGTCAGTGAAAATTCCACAAAAATATTTTGACAGTGTCAAATGAAAAAAAAAAGTGTACTAAACCTATTTTATAGCAGCTCCAAGAAGAGAGAATTTATCACAGTTGAAAGAAAAAAAAAAAGAAGAAGAAAAAAAAAAGCATCACTTTTGAAAATAAAGAGAAAGAGAGATTTTAAGTAAAATTATCATAAATAAAATCGTGAATAATTACTGTCCATCAAGTTTTCTGAAAAAAGTTAACATAAATTTATGAAGTTTTCACGGAGTGCATTTGAAATACAAAGGAAGCTTGCTTATTTAATTTGAGAAAACCCAACTACTATTTTGAAAGTTCGATTTAAGTTTAAAAATTCAGTTTCGAAGCCTTTGTTTCGCAATCTGTAACAATATAATCGAAAAAAAAAAAGAAAGAAAAATGTCTTCCTCAAAAGTTAGTAGCTACTTGTAGAAGCAACTTCGTTGTTTCGGCAGATCTCTTTTTCTACCTTCAAACATCTAAAAATTTTAGTTAAAACTAAAATACATCAAGCTATTACACACACACTATTACCAAAAGAAAAAAGAAAAGAAAAAAAGAGCGAAGAAACAAAGTGATAATACAATCGCACTCACCCGACTCATCTTCTGTAACTTTTCATCCAGTCCCATTATTACTAAATCATCAGTTTCTGGAGCTTTCATTTCAGGATTATACCTCTGAGCTGCCACTCCAACGCCTGCGATTGTCTTTGTGTACCTGGAAGAAGAAGAGCAACTCATTATTAAACATGACTCATATTTAAGAAAAAAAAATTGAGTTTGGTATAACATGTGCAAAAGTAACTCAAAGCACAAAAGAGAAAATTACCTTTGAAATACCTTACGTAAGGGGCAAAATTACTGGTGAGCAAAGGTCACAAGTTGACCAAATGAGAAAATGGCGAGTAAAAATAATCTTTTAAACGCCACCCGGTTTCCACACCAAAAACAATAAATTAGTGGAGTGTACAAAAAGTATCAAGTATTGTAAAAACAATTTTTCATTAAAACCAAAATGGAACTAGATCAGTTGAACTGTATAATATTGAAACTTTAATAAATTTCGGTATATGGTACTTTTCCCAACATTTTAAGATCATGTTTACAGCAAAAATTTTATATTTTTAAACGTTTTCTAAATTAACCTGAACTAAAATCATTAATAAAACAGAAAAAGAAAAAAGAGACGATATAATACGCAACTTGACAGTAATTACAAGGTTGCCAACTGCTCCGCATCTTGCGGAGTTGCTCTTCAAAAATAGCGAAACTCCGCAGCTCCGCAAAAAAGATGTCTTGCTCCGCATTTCCCGGCCGAGGGTTTTCAAGCATGACTTAGTGTTTAAAGCTGTTTTTGATTTTTATCCTAGTGCTTAAAATGATTATCAAAGCTCAAAAACAGTTTTAGATACGTGGTTTTAGTTATTTTTTATTGAATTTTATGCAAAATACCTAGCTGCTCTGCAAAATTTCAAAATGTTCCTCAAAATTACCGCAGATGCTCCTAGAATTGTTTCCCCAAGGTTGGCAACCCTGGTAATATTAAAAGAAAAGAATTAAATTAATTGGAATTTAGGGCTCTTTTTTTATTTTATATATATATATATATATATATATATATATATATATATATATATATATATATATATCAATAAAAACCCGAAGTCAACCTCGCTTGAAACGCAACCACACCACACACTAAGATTTTCGTTTTTAATGATGAAAAGGGTTTTTATTTACCCTTAATGTACTACACTGTGCGGCAAAGAAAAGAGAGAGAAAAAAAAAACCTGTCAAAATGCTTCTGACACAAATCTTGCTTATTCCTACGAAAAATGACCCCCTTGATCCAGGGGTTCTCAAACTTTTCCGACTGACGACACCCTTCACAGAATTAAAACTTTTTCACAGCACCCTAGCCTATCTGTATTACATACACGTAGACATATGTATCAAAGTTACCTCCGGAGTTTAGAAACCTTATTGACAAAAATATATTACCAATACAGCAACAACAATGGCTTTACTGGAGAATGAGACTGTACAAGTTTTGTTTACGAAATGTTCGATATATGGGCCTTTCGTGTTGCGGCAGATATCAAGTCCAAAGTTTAATTCTTGTTTCATTCGCTATAACATGTCACAACTGATCTGAGAAAACGTAGTTGTGATACTTTGGAATAAATATTTTTAATCACATGGTTCACGAGACTCGAACTCGCGATCTTTGAGGTAGCACCATGGCGACGGATGAACGTGATTGTCATCATCGGAACCTCGTCAAATCCAACTAGAGCCGCTATATAGGTAGGCCGGCGCATCAGCTGAAGTTTAGCCATTTTGGATCGGATTTTTCATTGTTGCGGAGCTAGGGTTAACAGAGAAAAGTTTCGGGTTTTGCCGAATTAGCCAAAAATAATATTTTATTGAATAAACAATTCACGTGTCGCTAATGATTGTTCCCAGTGAAAACTCAACAAACGCGATAATTTGCTAGAAAAGACAACCACTCACTCACGCGCTCCGATCCAAAATGGCTGAATTTAAGCTGATGCGTCGACTCGTATATATAGAGGCCTTAAATCCAACGACTGGGAAGCTTGTTATTGAGGAAATGAAGGGTGCTCCATCTTGTATGAACGGCCATTGATTTTATTTGGATGGGGAAGGGAGCACATTATATGAACTGTTAACATTCTTTTAAGGAGCTAAAGAGGTGATAAGTTCAAAAGCATGAACATTTGCAGCAAGGAGAGAGACTCACAGATGTATTCCTCTAAAAAATATTTCAAAAAATCGGCAGAAGTCTCTCCTTTTTTTTTTGGTCTAGAATTTTTTTTTTTTGCAATTTTTTTTCTTATTTTTCAGTGTAAAACCAGTGTATCATCCTTACTCCTACGAGTCCCATGCTCGAAAAATTTAGAAGATATAATAAAGCGTTGTTAGGGTTGCTCAATCCGCTATCATATGCATAAGTTTTATTCCCAATTTGCAGAAATTTTTCAGCCACAGATCTGGATACAAAACCATGAACATTTTAAAAAATTTTAAAAACTATCTTAATATGACCTTCTTAATATTAAATGAGGACAAACAGCAAGTACAGAGTAAGCACTATAAAAAAGAAAAATAATGAGCCAAAAAAAAAAAAAAAAAAAAAAAAGAGAGAGATTTGTTACGCGTAACCGCCAACGATTTAGTTAGAATGTAACCACACGTTTGATGGCGACCTTGACCACCACGGAGGACACTCAACTGCTGGTAATTGCTAAAAGACAGTAATAGACCAAGTTATGCACGCCAATGAGAGCATCGCAGCTTAACCATGCATGAATTTAAACTTAACATACAAAGGCTGTAATTTGCAAGTTCTTTTTCTTTTCTCTTTTTGCGAACGTTCATCATTAATTAGCCAACTTCTCAAACTGTCAGTGTATATTGACGGTTACACTTTTCACAGAGAATACCGATTATAACGCACAAATTTTGAAATAATAAATTCCAACCTAACGGTAGTGCCTGATTACTGGCCAGGAGCTTCCTCTCAAAATTTTCAGAAGGCTCAAGAATGGCAGAAACCAATTAAAAATTACATACTTTGCTTTGAAATGCTATTCGAAAGAGAATGCAAACATTAAAACTGGTTTCCATAAGAATGTTTGGTTAGTTTTTTTAAAAATGAGGACAAATGAGACAGTAGTAAGAAGCTAAGTGGATATTTTCAAGTTTGAGTAAAACGCGTTTCAAGTTCCAGTCCTAGGTAAACGGCTTTCATTCAAAAGTTTTTCGAAATCATTTTGTATAGCAGCATCTACTGGGCAAGAAATAGACTGAGGAGAGGTTCATTTACCATTTGTACTGGTTATCTCCAAATTTTTAATTTTAGAACTTACATCACTTTGCTTCTCACTGCCTCAAATGAGAACTAATTTCATAACCCACAAACTATTTTTAAATGTGGGATTTGACACATTTAGAATTAACAGGTTTGAGGGCCCGTCGTAAAGTATTTTTGGGTGCACTTTTAGAAACGAACGGAACTTCGAAAAATATTTTTCAAGTGCCTTTACGAATTCTCTCCGGGGCCCCTATGTCGTGGAGGCCTCTCACAATCGCGGCATGGTAAATCCGCCACTGATTTGACCAAACTTAGTCACCTTGCACTTTGGTAAAGTTTAATAAATAAAACAACTAACCACAAAATTGCAGTGCAACCATTTCCAATGTTCAAAAATTTGTATATCGTCGCCTCAGAGCCACAGTAAGATATCTTAGTGTTATTTCTGGGACTAGATATCTTACTGTTGCTCTGAGGTGACAATATGTTAATAGGGACAGGGGAAGAAAAAGCTTTGAACTGAATTCTGCTGGGCCAGTTTTTGAAACCAATATTTGTAGCATCATTGAGTTTTGTTTTAATGAGTCTAGAACTTTGGAAAAAATCCCAAAACAAAGAGTTGGGAACCCCAAAATCGGACTAACTGAGCTTTCCTTAACTTCGTAGGTCAATTGGGCCCAAAGGCTAATAATGTGTTTTTCTCAAGTGCTGAATCTTTCCCATCGCTAAAATTGTTTGCGTTCAAACTTGATAATATTACGAAAAAGAAACAAAACATAGAAACGAAAGTTACTGATGGATCGATGGACTACGATCCATAAGGAGTGTCAAAAACAAGAAAAAAAGTTTCTGCTGAGAACTTCAATACACACAAGTTTGAAACCTCTCTTTGCAAACTAAAAATAAACCTCTTTCATCATTTCAGACATTCGAGAAAGGAAAAATTTTAATTTTCCTCTTTTCCTGTTGAGAATCCCTACAGAGGATTCTTTTCCCAAGGATAAGAGAAATCCCCACTCGGCAATTCTTATGCGGAGGGCGATACTGCGGTTGAATTATTCCACGGTTGAAAAAGGGATGAATGGCCCCTCGTGGAAAAGGAATACGGACAACAGGAAGTGGGCATGTGGCTATTCAAAAGAGCACCAGCTATAAGAGATCTGAGAATTTTAGCAAACGAAATGGAAATTCTTTATTTGGAGAGTTCCGAGCAAAAGCACACTGCAGGATACGAAGGCAATTATTAAATTATGGATAGCAATTAAGAATTTAAAATTTGGTTCTATACCAAGACAACATGAATGCAATATCAGAATACAAAGTACTCATCGGATTGCTAATTTAAATATTGTCAACTTTCCCTTTTTTTTTGCAAGGTAATACATCTATTTATGTAAGGATAATTGTATGTCAGACAGAGACGAACATGGGGGGGGGGGGGGGATTAGACCATTGGATCTAAGGTTCAAGCAAATGTTTTACATCGCTTTCTAGTTCGACAACAAGGGCAAAAAGGGAAGGAAACGTCCCCCTCCCCTTTTTATTTTACCTTAAGCTTGCTCCCGCTGTTAATTCGAACTTGCATTTCAACAGCTTTTATACTAGCATCTATACGAGCATGAGCCCCCCCCCCCTTTTTTTTTTACCAAGACTACATCTCAGCCTGAAAAGTTGGAAATTGCAACATATCATATTTTGGCTGCGGGGTTCCCCTTAGATCTTAGGGATCCTGAAAACAAGCCGTAACTTATTAATGTATGTAGTGCTGTGAAGGTGCAGTAAATTTATCCGGCATAATCAACTTTCAAACCAATTGGGAAATAAAAGAAGTCGAAAATCGAAGACGATACATCGGAAACCTCACGATTAGTGCGAGTAGGAAGTCAATGCGTAAAAGCAGTAATACAAGGTTCGATTAGGTTGACCTATTCTCATCGAGTTAGGTCATATAAGTCATACATAAAAAAGTGGATAAAAATATTAAACACGATGGTGCAGTCGATGGTTGTCTAAGCAAAAGTGGCCCAATCATAGGGTTGTTTCAATTAAAAAATTGAATTATTGAGTTATTCTGCAGATTTTCTGCAGGTATCTTCAAATTAAGGTATACATTTTACAGAAATCAGCAAAGTATCTGTAGATTTCTTGCATCTGTAGAGAATTGTAAAAGCATCACATATATGTAATTTTCATGCGTAAATATCGAGTTTTGAGCCGAATAAGTGTCATTTGCGGAGATTTAGATCTGCTTTTAAATTGAAAAATCAGCAGATTTCTGCACAATTTGAAGACAGCTGCAGAAAATCGGCAGAATTACTCGATTATTGAAAATTTAAATCGCGACAGCTCTGTGATTGGACCACTTTTGCTTCAACAACCCACCTATACCATCGTATTTGTAATATTTTTATCGTTGTTATACTACGTAACTTATGAAGAAACTTGACGAGAGAGGTAATCCTAATTTGGATCTTAAACCATTATTGCGGGCTGACCTGCACTCGACAGTTGAAAAACTCGACTCTGAAAAACTTGTAATACAGTGCATTTAAAACCACGTTTCAAACGTTTAAACATTTACCACTTCTGAGATTGAGTTTTAAAAAATCGATTAAACTACTGTATCGAATTTATAACAGATTTGAGGCATATTTTTGTTACTTTTTAATGCATAAAATTATTTTTTGGATAAATAGTAAGAGAAGTCAAATATTTTTTGTCTTTTGCTATGCAGATCGAATGCCTGATTCAATTGGGACCTACTGCATCAGTATTTTCTGTCGGTTTACAAAGCTTTTCATGTAGTTCTTTTATTCGTGACTAAAAACAAAGGCAGTAAAAGGTGATCAGTTTCTTACACCACGGAAAGAAGAAAGAAAACGAAGACAACTAAATCAATAAACCACTTTAGGAAGTAAAAGAACAAGGGGATATTCCCCCATTTTCCCCTCGACTGGGGGAACCAAGGTGAAGGGGCAAAGCCGTAAATGGAATGTTTCCTCAGGGGTTCCACGTCGGCAGCAAGGGAATCTTCAACCCACACGAAAAAAAAATCTTCCGAGTGGTGCAAGTTTTGCCATTTCATTACTATAATCTGCTTAAAGGAAAACCGATACCGTTTTTCATGCAATGAAGACCCTTTCCCAATATAAATGTATTCGAAATTTTTTTTGAACATAATTCGGTTTTATGTCCTTTCAATGAGTATCAAAAGACAAGACTATGTATAAATTTCATTACTTTGTTTGTTTATTTATTTATTTTTTGCTCAAATCATTTCCTGAAACTCATAAAGATGCAGCGGGTGTTTCTTCTTCTTTTTTTATTTTTAATATCCCCTTTTGCAACCAACATAAATTTCTCCCCAATAGAATCTTTCTGTTTCTAAGCAGTTTATGGCGCCATCTCTTGGCTAAAATAAATTACACTAACCAAAAGTAATAAAGCAGAAGCAGTAAAAAGCACATGCAGATTTTTTTTTAGTCGCGTTGTTTGTAAGGTACAATAATGATGAAAAATTGTTTTAAAAATAATTCTATGGTTTTAATACATGCTTTTCTCTCTCTCTCTTTTAAAAAAACTATTTTATGTCACAAGGTCGGTTCATACATCCCTGGATCTACACCTGATAGGTCACGCACGACTTGCACTTATGGGAAAACTTCATTGCTCATTTGCCTGATTAAATTAAATCGCACAGTTCAATAAAGAATATTTCAAATTTGGACTGTTGAATCTTTAAAAAATCCTTCTATAGAATACAGAATAAATTAATTGCATTAATTGCAAGCTATTTTTTTTCTAAAACTATTTGCATTACAGCTGGATCGGAAATGTCATTTTTAGCAATAAATCTCTAAATTTCAATTTTGACGGGGATCTACGCTTTTTGGAAAAAAAAACCATCAGCAAGCAAAATGGAAAAGTGGCCACTTAAAAACGCTTTGTTTAAGGGTGAAATTCTGAGCTAGTGCATCAACTCTATCGTGTGAAACATTTACAATGACCAGCACTTTGTGATGAATATTCTCCCAATATGCGATTTACCAGTCAAGTAATCTAGTTACTCAGTTGATGGCGCCACTGAAATCAATTACTCTTTGCATGTAATGTTAGTAGCACCATCTATTGAGAAACTAGATTACTTGAACGGTAGATTGCATATTGGGAGAATACCCTATGATGCATCAATTCAGTTACTTGAATAAAACATTATAGTACACGTGAAGATAGCTTTATTTGAAGGAAAAGAAGAACCATTCGGAACCGAGGCTGGATCAAGCGATTGCTTTTGGAAGGAGTCATTCTGAACAAGAATCATAGTAGCTATTAAAAAAAATAGCTTAGAAAAGAACGAAAAGTAGAAACATTCTGAGTACAGATTATAGAAAATAGTTTGACTTATTGAAGCAACGAAAAAGAGAAACATTCAAAACAGATATTCTAGTATCTATGAAAATAGCTTAATTTCACACACAAAAACAAAAGAGAAACATTGAAAATAGCTGAACTGAATACAAAGAGCGAAAGCGAAAGGCAGAAATATTCTATGAGAAAATAACATGATCAACGGGCCAAAATCTCTGCTTTTTTGTTTCCCGAGTACATCACTTAACATACTCATACACTCATAAGTCAATTATTTCTTTGTCTTCCACAATAAGACAAATAATAACTAATGAAACGCGGCAGGTACAGAGAAAACATGTTCTGGGGATAACTAACTTCGATAATCAATTACCTTTACCACATCGGGTACCTTGATCAAATTGCCAGTTTTAGATTTATAATAATTCCTTATCACTGCACATCAGAAGGATAAGGAATCAATAAATACAACAAATAAATAAAACTGTAACAGAGCAATGTCGACATCCGCGGTTATTAACCGAAATGCAACTCCATGTTCCTGCTCCGGGCAACGCAATTATGCATAAAGATCTTGCTGGAGCAAGCACTCTTTCCGAGTTGCCTCCTTAAGGGCAGGGTGTAATCAATCTAGCGATTAATCGAAGGCATCTGTAATGAGCCAGCTGTTGCCAAAAACGTCGATAATGCTCGTGTTTAAAAAACGTTCAAGCGGGGCTTAGTAGCAGAAGATTGTTGCAAAGAAAAGGGGGATGGCCTAAAATTTGATTTACTGAGTTGTGCTTGAGAATATTTATTGGGCCATTCCACGGAAAATGGCCTTTTTGTCCCCGCACATGATATCTCATATATTTCATTAAAAATAATATTTTTTAAACCTTAATGACCAATTTTTTGTCTGCTTAACAAATTACAAACTTATGCGTGATTTCTCAAGCAAAACAATTTCGACCTTTAAAATTATAACTTCTTAATGAAATATGTGAACCGTCACGTGCAGGACAAAGGGTTGACTTTCTCAGGGAATAGCCGAGTTCTTTTAGGTAATTTTTAAAGGTAATCTTCGGTGGTTGTAGGGATAGCAGAAGGTATGCTGTGCCTAAACTGAAAAAAAAAAAAAATAATAATAATAAAAGGGTATACGCTAAAACTTTAGAGGGAAGACGATGGGTAACATATTAAAATATCAAAAATTAGTACTAAGGTTTTTTTATTTTTCAAAAAATAATATATCCTACACATCAGGGCGAAACTCAAATTCCTCCTGCAAAAATAAACGCGAGGGATGAAAAATCGAATTCATTAAAAACACATCGGATACGGTATTTTGCGCGCAAACCAGAAAGTACACGTCGTATATCCTCCACTACATCATTGGTAATCTTTAAACAAATAACAAAACAAAAGTTTGTGTCATTGTGTCAATAACTGCCCCTTTCAACAATTTTTATTGATATTTGATCAAACAACACTTTGCAACGGTGAAAATGCACTATTTCTGAAATTCGTCTTTTCAATCTCGATTTTTAGCATCACTCACACATTTATTCGATAACCTAAAAATTGTTACACGCTCAACTGACTGTTAGAACGCTTTTTTAACGATTCAAAATCCACGGTCAAACAAGATTTGTAAACGTCGCAGGAGATTAGTGGTCTCAAACGAAGCCACAGTGCCTCCAAAAGGTTAAGGGATATTTTTTAAAATGTACATTTCCTTTTTTTAATTCCAAATTAAAAGCAAACAAATCAAATAAATATGCACATAACAACATAAATGATGCCATTGGAGAAATGTAATCCTCCTAAATAATGGTCATATACGGGAACACATAATTCGAAAATTACAAATGATGAACCGATCCGCAAAATAAAGGATTGGGCAATATAAATGAGAGGGGGATTGAAAACATTCCAAGGAAATATGCTATTAAGCTAATAAGTAGAGACTTCTGGACATCTTAAGAGGCAGGAATCGTTAAAGTTAATTACAGTTCCCAAAGCTTTTAACGGTTCTGCTGTCTTTTCCCGGTCATTTACTTGAGTACTCTCGAAGGAAATGTTTTTGAACAGCAACTTGAAGCAGCTGACGCGGAATTCGTACTCCTAGCAACCAAAATCGTTTGCAGCGGGTCAAATGTGTTTTTATTGCAGGCGGCTAATATTAGGTTTTTATCTCATTACTTTAAAATATGATTCAAAAAATCGACTGTCACAAGAACAAGCAAAACTTTTTATACCAATTAGTTGAGTGAAAAAACGAAACAGGTACAAAGTATCGCATTGTAGAATGTATTTGGAATATAAACAAAACCAATCAGGGATTAACCGTGGGATGACGTGCAGTTAATTGATCTTTTTTAAGGGGTCACAGTTTCAAACACAGGTCACAGTCAACTTTCAAACATTTTTTTCAAATTTAAGTAATTTAATTTTATATTTCTTTGAAACCATAACATGCATAATTATTTCATAATCAATAATTTATTTTCAAAATTTAAAAATATTGCCTACTTTTTCTAAAAATTCAAAAAATTGAGGAAAATTTCAATTTTTTAAAATCTCTAAGGTTTTTTTTATTATTGCACTAATTTAAAAAAAGTTTTTTGCTAAACGATCACTATAATCATCTCTAAAAATCTGTGCATTCATTTGCTTATGGGTTTATTAGAAAATTTTCTGTGATTAATTATGTAAAAAATCAAAGTTTTTTTTTAAAAAAAAATTTGGTTTTTAAAGGTTTAACATGCTCTAAACATTTGAGTAATTTATAAAATGCTTATCCAACGCACAGTTTTGTCAAATATGTTATCCCAATTGCAAAAAGTATTACTTTAAAGCTGTACCTTTAATAGAAAAAAATCCTTAGGGATTCCAATGACATGAAAACACAAAAAAAAAAAAAAAAAAAAAAAAAAAAAAAACCATCATCGAGAAAAAGCAATTTAAAGTTTTTCTTTTGCATAAGAACACATAGCGAGCATGGCGTAAAACCACTCATAACTTTTTAAATATTTGAACTAAAGCAATGAAACTTTTCCCCTGTATTCAGAATAGCTTTTAGTTCCGAAATAAGCAATAAATAAGAATACTTCAATTATGAACATACTTTGTGAGTAATAAGAATACTTCAATTGTGAATGTATTTTGTTAATAATAAGAATGCTTCAATTATGAATGTATTTTGCTACTATCAAGAATACTTCAATAATGAAGGTATTTTGTTACTAATACACCTCAATCGTTACTATAAAGATACCTTCTCTTCACTAATAACCAATATAACAACGTCAACTACGAAGGAACGTGCTTAACTTCGGTGTAGACAATTTTAGCTGTGAAGTCAAAAACCTTAAACATTGAAATCAATGTAAGTGATCGAAAATACTACCTACTATATTTGCAAGATGTCTCAATTAATAACCCTTACTTATGCCCTCCAAATTATAACTACGACTAAACAAAAAACAAAGGTAACTAACAAAAACAAGCTATCGGTTGCTTATGCATTACTTTTTAACCAAGAAACCTTAGCTACGACAAACAAATACAACCAAGTAATAGCCAGGATATTCTAAATATTACTTATTGTAATACTATTATTATTATATTTTATTACTATTTACGTAGCACCACCTTAAGCAAAGTTATGAGACTTAGCTTAACTTTGGACAACACCTTTTTCCCTGCACTGTTAGAACTACAGGAGCCGTTGAAAGGTCCTTTGGCACCCTGGGGTGAAAGCAAGGTGCATACGGGTGAAAACGGAGGCTTGGAGATGTCCTTGCGGTTCTTTTGGCTCCTTTAAAAAGGGTGCCCAACTGTCACGTGATCTGTCACATGATATTTATGATTTTAATGGCGGCGTTCATGAAATGATAAAAGTCATTTTCACGCATTTTGTATTATTACGTTTATTTTTCAAATTTATTCTTCGTGATTACAGTAGTAGATGCCTTCTTCTGACGACTCGATTTTACTAAAAGGAGCTTGTAACCCTGTAACCGCTGTTCCATGCTTGTTTACAAGTCAATGAAGTGAAACTGCACCTTTACTTCGTTAAGTTTTTTTTTGTTCTTATATTTATTTCACGTATGATTATTTTGTTTCGCGCGCTATTCTTTTGAACGATGAGAAAATTATATAGTTTCGCTCACAATTCTGTAAATATCTTTGACTTTTTTTCGTTTTAATGAATCTACATCGCGTGTGCTGATATACATATGTGCTGAATTTAAGGTGAAACATTTTTTGACTTTGAGATATTTACCCACGTGATTTCATGCTGTCAATTGTTTCGAAAGCTAAATTGCATGCATTTTTATTTTGTTTCAAACTATTTGGGTCGTTGTACAGTCAGAGATGTTTTAAGAAAATTTTCTGCCTTGCGAACGATCCTATTGGTTTGAAACGCTGCTTCTCCTTGAACGAATGAAGTTGAAATTTCTGAAGATTTGTTTACTTCTCATCAAAAAAGTTTTAAGACTAAAATTTAAGGCTTGTGTAGTAAATTAAATCTTGACTAACATGCTTCACTATGAATAATGATGTGAAACACCTCTTAGCTGCTGCATAGGTTTTAAATTCAAATTTGGTAGGTTGTGGCAAATAGAAAAACATGCTTTGCTCTGGCAACGGAGCAACTGATATTTTTTGTATCCCCACTGACCAAAATTGTGGAAGGATCCTGATTGAGGAAGCAGTCTTGAATTTACAGTCAAACCCTGACTTAAGGCCCACCCTTTAAAGCACCAATCCTATTATACCACCATAATTGTGTCGCTTGTTATGACGCAGACCAATACCATGCTCCAAAAAAATGCTTTTTCAAAAAATTTTCTGATGTTTACAGTAAGTTGACAATTATTTAATTACAAATACTGTTTATTCCCTTCTGTATCTATAGTGTAATAAGCACTCCCACCCCGGTTATTCAAAAGTAGAGTACACCAAAATGTTTCCAGGCAAAAACGCTTTGTGGAGAGCTCGTTTGCAATAAACTTGTGGTCTACTCTCGACCGAAAAACACTATCAGTGGTTAAACAGGAAAGTGGGGCTTCGTTAACATGTGCCTGCATTTTTTACACCAGGGCTTAAATTTTACACAACCTTTACAACGCTTTTAGCTAACTGGGTTTATGGGATGAAATTACACCAGAAACTTGTCAATAGCTGGAGATATGTAGATTTAGTTGAAGGTGAAAAAAACAGTGCAGAGTAATGTTGAAATGAGAGATTCAGAATAACATCAACATATAGATTGTTTTGCAAAATCTTCCACAGTAAATGAATACATTGATGCTGAAAAATCAGTTTCAACTTTTGAAAATATGGCTCTCGAGGAAATTATTAAGTTAGCGATTCCGATTCATCTGAAGGAGAACTTGAGAATGTAAAAGGGAATTTTAAGTCAGAAACTGTAAAACGAACGTCGCATTTAGAAACTAACAAAATTCTTTAAGGAATATGCGACTGATAGAAAAATGTTGAACAGCCTTCTTGCATTAGAAAAGAACAGAGCTATCTATTTTGAGCAAAAAAAAAAGTCAAACTGAAACTAAAAAATATTAATATTTTGGACCAGAAAACAGGTAGTTTAGATAAACTAATTAATGTTGGAGCCTGAAATCTATTAATTTTTTTAACTTAAAGAGGTAAAATCGTGCTTTAATTTTATCACATTTCTTAACATTATTTGTAATCTTACACTTTATATTTCGATATATTACCAAAATCGATATAACGTTACTAAAAGATGGGATTTGACAGTGGAGTTATATCGGAGTTTTACTGTTACTATCAAACAGTCATATTAACATGATGACAGACTGCAGGGCTTTGTCGAAGCAGAAAGTGGCTCAATCACATAGGCATGATCTTACAGCATTGTATCCCAAGATGTCACGAAATAGTGCTCAAAGAACAACTCCATAACTTGAAGGTGAAAATTCTGGTTTTTAAAAGCAAAAGCATTAGGCTCAGAGCTGAAACATTAGGAATATTATCTAGTAATTGTGGGTACTAATAATGCAATATATTCATTAGGTTTTTAATTGTTGCTTTGTAGGAATTGAACATTTTTGTATTCTGTCACTTTTTTTTTTACCTGGGTGCAATGTGCTGTCAGATAATAGTACCAGGCTTGATGGTGCACTGATTTGGTGCAAGTAAAAAACACCATAACAAGATTAAAAAATAACTTTATAAAGTGCACAAGAAAGATGTTGAAAAAAAAAAAAAAACATTGTCTAGCGTGCATCATATACAGGGCCCTTGCTAGGGAATTCAAATTGTTAGCCAACAAATTAGTCAAATTTCAATTGCATTAGCCAAAGACCTAACTTTAGTTAATTTTAATTGTGAATTTAAAAAATTTCTAGAAAATTTCAATTGGAAAACAAAGGAGTAATTTTATAAAATAGACAATGCAAGTGCTAATATTTTAAATATGCAGTATACACTAACATTTTACTAAGCACTTAATAACAATGCATACGACATGGAAATCCCAATTTGTTGTTTTTTTTTCTTGCAGATTTTCTAATTATAATTTTGAGGGCGGAGGGAAAAATCTTTTTTCTATTTTTTATGAAAATTTCCGAAAATTTTCCGTTTGCCAAGAATTTTAGCAAATCGGCTTCTTTTGTTGAATTTACAATTTTATCACTTTTGGCACAGTGGCGAATCTTTAGCGCGGGCCCTGACATTTGTAGGTAAGTTTTCATTTATTCTATAATTCTGCATACATTATTTTATTAAAAATTACCGCAATGATGTACAATAACTTTGTTATATTCAGTTGGACTAAGCAATGTAGAAATTTCTACATCGTGATGCATCGCCAACCTTACATGGCAATGTCACAATACATCACAATGTAAGTTTTTTTTTTTTTTTTTAAGATACAGTGAAATCTTGTCACAACAAATACCAATACAACTAAATATCGGTTTCAACAAAGGAAATTTTCTGTATATTTCATTTCCATTACTTTGCTCTAATTCAATTGCAGCGAAAATTCCGTTACAGTGAGCAAAATTTACGGTCCCTTGAAGTTCGTTGTAACGAGATTTCACTGTAAACTGCTTGTTTAAATTTTACAAAATATATTCCAGATGAAAAAATATAAATTATCCCAGATACTACAAACAGATTCTAACGCTAGCAGGAAGTTGCCAAAAAAAAACTGTTTTATAGGGACAAGATAGCAATAAATATTACAGGTGTTCTGGTATTACAATGAATCTATTTTCCTAATGCAAAAACATGTGAGCAGTCTTTTAGCATTTAAAAAGGGGTTCATCAAAACACCAAAATATGTATATGCAATCTTAGTAGCTATTTTACACTTTAAGTGTTTTTTTTTTCTTTTGTTGTTGAATGATTATAAGATATATATGAACTTTGTTCATCAATATTTTTTCTGTCAAGAGCTTAAAAAACTGCATTTCCTGCAAGTTTTGGGAAAAGTGAAGGTCTTTGTTTGCTTATGATACTTCCACGCAGAGATAACAGAACTTAAATTTTTAGTTGGGAAATTTTTTTAATTTGCTGAATTGTACTGCATAAGCTATAAGTATGAATTCATCTTACGAGAAGAGACATTAAACTTCATTATTTTTTTAAAAGGTAAGTTCAAAAAGTAATCGTTAAATTTTATGAATCATCTGAAAAAAAATTGTGGAATAAGGGCATTTTTGTAGGTCACAGTAACCTCCCATCTGGGTGCCCCTGCTTCTACAGAATTTTGAAACAATTAAGATATTGAAACGGTAACGATTGTGGAATGGTGTCTGAATATTGGTGGTAGGATTTGTAGCCAGTGCTATATTGATGAATTGGTTTAGAGAAAAATTCTAATCTGATTTAAAGATGTAGGATGTACAACAGTTTTTTGCGATTCATTGCCCAACCCTAATATCCAGTAATATTCTATTGATGTTAATTGAGATGCACTAAGTAAAAAAATATTCAGTTGAATTCCTGGTTAATTTTTTTTATCTGAAAAATTTAATTTTTATTTTATGCCAATTTGAAATATTTTGCAGTAAGATGCCGCCTCTACGCCAAGGCTAAGGCCCCAGAACAAGATGTAATGTACCAAACAGCCTGATCACATCCTGAGACTGCAGTTTGGATCTTTTTAGAACTCCTCAGTCAGAATTGGTGAATAACTGAGCAGATGGCAGATGATATCTCAATCGAAGCTGAGAGTGCCTACAAACTGGTAGATAAAGTGAATTCACCAGCGAGTGTTCGCAACATGGTATGGTTCCACTTGTGAGTTGAAGACAAAGTATAAGGTATTTAGCAGTAAGTTACTACCCCTAAGCCAGGGCTAAGTCGGAACTGAATTGAGATGACATCCGAAACCAGCTCTGTTATTCACTATTCCTGACTGAGGAGTTCTAGTAAGAACGAAACTACAGTCTCAGTATGTGATGACCGGGCTGTCGGGGTATATTGCATTCAATTTTAAGTAGTTTATCTAATTTGTGTCTTATGTGAAATTTAAATGCACTTCCATCAAAAATCCTAAATTTATTTTCCTTAAAAGCATATTTTTTTAACTTAAAATAAATAAAAAATAAAATAAATTTTTCCAAAAATAACTTAATGTAGTACAACTAATCTTGGCTATGTTTATCAGTAGAGACGTACCAAGTATTCGGTAACTACCGGGTACTCGGCTTGCTCGCACAATTTGCCGAGTACTCAGTACTCGAGCAAATTTTGATCAGGTACTTGGCCAATACCGAGTAGTTGTAAAAAATTGAATAATGTTCAAAGCAGATGTTACAATTAATAAAAAAAGTGCAAGCATATAAATAATATACTGCAATCATTTACAATTCAAATTTACAAGTCAAATTCAAATTCTGAGTATAATGAAGTTTGTTATGCCTCAATGGAGTAAATCTTATATTTTAATGCCCCAAAATTAATGAAACTTATATATTAAAAATGGGGCAAAAAGGCAAGTACAGAAAATATGAAATTTTTATACTATTAAATGGATTTTTGCCACTAACAAAATTATTTATAAGAAGCATAAAAATACCCTTTCTTAAAAAATAAAACAATGTTAAAATCACAAATGTGCAGGAACACTGTAGACACGTGTTTTGGCATTTCAAGGAATGCTTTTTATAATGCTCAAAATGTGAGCTTATGGATTTAAAGACATCCGACAAAAGTCGGATTTTTTTACGTTCATTTGCTCACATCTTATGCACTGAAAAAGATGTTCCTTGTAATGCAGAAGAATGTGTCTGCAGTGCTCCTGCACATTTGTACTTTTAACATTGTTTCATTTGCTTTAAAAAATTATTTACATTTGTCTGACTAGAAGTATAGATTGATATAATTTGTTTTAATTCCAACTTAATAATCCTACCTTTTATGTATTTGCTTATTTTTACTTTAAAAAATAACTTATTTGTAAAATTATTGACACAAACAAAATCTTTTAAATAATACATAATTAAATTTCAGCTGGAATTTTGTTTTAAAAACTATTTTTTTTATATGGAGGTCTATACTACTATTCCAATGAGTTCACAATTTGTCACGTGTGTGTCCGTGGTTCTTCTTAAAATATAATTGGAACTCGGTACTCGGCTGAGTAGCGAAAGGCCGAGTACTCGGCTACTCGGCCAAAGTGCTGCTCGGTACGTCTCTATTGATCAGAAATTCTGCATAAACTGATTAGTTTCTTTTCTGGGGATATAGGGTTTCATAACTGACAATCATGATAACTGGTTATGTTGTAAGGTATAATAACTATGTTTATGTTTTACAGCCTGTACATTGTAAATTTTCATCTTTTCACGAGGTTACTATGGGACTGAGAAATTTTCAAAGTTAAAGGGCTGTAAGTTTACAGCCTTATTTTGGCTTTGGTTGACAAAAAATAAACTTTATAAAGTGTTTAAATAGTATTAGTTACACTATCTTTTTTTTTTTAAATTTCATAGCAGTTTAAAATAATATCGTAATCTTTTACTTGTTAGTTAGAATGCATTGTTCTTAATTATCTATTTAATATATAATATTCTAGGATTGATATAAACTCATTTCCTTTGTTGTTCCTAGTGTAGATCAGGCACCTATGGTACAATGGTTCGAAGTCATGTTTCCTACTGTTTTGAATTGGGATAAAGCACTGTTCCAATGTTATCCCAATCAATGGGGTAAGATTAGGACAAATTTAGATTTTTTTAAATAAAATATCACTATAACTAGAGTTATTCTTTTGCCATATCTTGTAAGAGGAATACTCAATTGACATATTTGTGATTCTTTAGCTTTTTTCTTTGAAAATAAAGATAGGAACAGTTAAACTTTGAAAAATGTTCCAAAGTTATCCCATCCTACAGTACTTTTAATAAAAGGTAGCTTATAATGCTTAACTTTATTTACAAATTCTGGAATACAAAAATCAAGTTGAACAGACAGAAAACAATTGTTACAACAAAACGATTAGAATTCAAAATTGAAATGTGAAGTTGTTTTAACTAATGCAATTTTAATGTATTGGGTTTAATGGTTGATATCTAGAGTAGAATGTTAGGATCAGCATTTAGACAGCTTCAGTGTATAGTTTTGGTTACTGCATAAGTTAAATTCAGATTTGCATATATAAGTTATGACAGTTGGAAGGACAGGCTTTGTGTTTTCAACAGCTGGGGTTTTTTGGTGTCCAGCCAAAACCAAAAATGGGTAATCACAGACTGACAAAAATTGTAAAATCTTTGGAGGCAAGGAAAATTGGTGAGCTCCTGACAAATTGTTTTTAGAATTTGTGAGGAAATTCATAATAACATGGTTTGTAGGATAATATTGTTCTGAAATAACTAATTGCCAAGGTATTTCTTTTTTAGTCAGACCTTCAAGTGAAGTATCTGTAAGGTAGATTTAAAGGTGCAGTTTGAAGTTATGTCTATCAAGCATACATATTCACATGATGACAGACTACAGGGTTTTCTCAAAGCAAATAACGGTTCAACCACCTACGCATGATCTCGCCACACTGCCAGTGGCCAAGGGCGAATTCAGGGGAGGGTCAAAAGGTGACCCCCCCCCCCTGTGGTGAAAAATATTTTTTCATTAGTTACAAAGTCTTTAGCATTCCGTAAGAGAAGGTATAGTGGGAAAATGTTTCTATAAAATAAATTTAAAATCTTTTTTCCTTACTTAGTGTTATTATTGTTGAACTTCACTTTTATAGAAACTGGAAGCTTAAGTGATGATTGACTTTTCAGGCCTAACTGAAGAAAATATAAAGAAATTCTATTGAAATATTGCCAGGAAAAACTTAAGTTAAAAATTTGACTGGAAAATTTTTTTGGGGTACAAGCATGAATAAAAAAAAGGGGGAAACTTGCTGTTTACAATCCTGCTCACCTTAAGTTCACATCTTGATTGCATTGTAAAAGAGTTTTATTTTTAATGTGTGTCTACATGAAGTTGTTGTACAACATTTTAATGCCACATTGTTGTGCCTTTCTTGTTTCTTGTTTTCATGGAACAAAAATTTTCTCGACACATTGACTATAAAAAATGTATAGAAATATGTTGTTTGGAAAATTAACTTTAACCATGAAGAATGTAGCAATTAATGAATTTAAATTAACATTTTTTATGTGAATGATATTTTTTTAGAATACATATGTTGGTAATTTAATAGAATAACATAAAAATATTAATTGAAATGGCAATACAGTGGAACTGCAATTTTCCGATTCAATTGAAACTGAACCCCATTCGGATGATTGGATTTTCATTAGTCAATATTTGTGTTGAAAAGGGGAGAAAAGAACATTTTTAGAGAAAAAGTCTTTGATTAATTGAAAGGAAAGTCAACACATTAACTTGTGTGTGTGCTGAGCATATTTACTTGTGCTGTACATTAGAAGCTTCTGCACTATGACACTGACTCTTCATCCCAATAATGTTTGTGCTGCACTAGGTTTGTATCTTTTTAATCACTAGTATCTTTTTAAAAATTTATCTTACTTTTATCATCCCATTAACGTTTATGCTGCGCCTACATTAGATTGGTAGTCTAATCTTTTAAAACTTATCTTATACAGTGAAACCTGTGTAAGTTGACCACTTGCGGTGCACTACTTTATTGATCAATTTAAACAGATGGTCAACTTATAGAGGTTGATTTATACGATAAAGGCTAATTACGTTCCTGAAAAAAGGCGGTCAACTTACAAGGGTGATCAACTTTACAGGTTTTACTGTATTTTTGTTTCAGAAATTCTGAAAGTGATTCGGAAAGTTGGAGTTTGCATAATTGAAGTTCTACTGTAAGAGATATTCTAAAATCTGAAAAATTGATATGGCTTTCAAAAAACACAGTAGAACTCAGAGTTTACATATTGTATCAGATAAGGGTCTGCAGGGCTTAAAAATCTAAGCATATTATGAGGAGATAACATTTCCGGGCTTATTGGCCGTGGTCTAGTTGGAGTAGAAATTCCAGACGTTTCGGCTTGCTTTGCTGCAGCCATCATGAGCCCGGAAATGTTATCTCCTCATATTGACGCCGGCCGTGAAAGCCTTAAACAGTATCTAAGCATATTGTTTAAAAATTCGATTCTTTACCACTCGTCACTCTAGGGTAAAGAATCAAATCCGTACCTGCCACTATTTGTAGTTTAACCAGTTGGATGTGACCCTGAAGATAGCTCTGATTTTCTGATTCAGACCAGAAAATGAGCAATCCCTGGTCCAGCACCCCCAGAGGTATCGTTTCACTTGGAGGAGTGTGTGTAACATCCCCCCTCAACTCTTTACCAGTGGACTATTGGAATAAATCTGTAACACTTGCTTGTTTTTTGTTTATATGTATAATTTTATTTACAGCACATTCTGTACTAGCAACTTTTTACAAATTTGCTCCTTGGCTTGTATTTGCAATAAAATTTTTTATGCATTGACTAGCATTCAGAACCATTGGTGGTCTGTTGTACCGAGACGAGTAAAAATTGTTTCAGACCACCATTAAGTCGAATTCAGTATAACGTGGTGCCAGTGGTTGATCACAGTCAATTAAGAAATTTCCTGTTACAGTCAAACCACATTAATGAGTTGAGCGAGTGGCGCAGACTTCATATTTTTAAGGTTTGTTTTTAGGAAATTTTAATTTTTATAATTTTTTTTTTTTTTTTGGGGGGGGGGTGCTTTCACCCTCATAACATGTGGGTAGGAATTCCTATTTAAAGGGGAACATCCCCTTCGGCTATAACTCTGCAGTAGGGAAAAACCATCGGCCTTCTGGATTTAAAAAAAATCAAGCTATTTATTCGAATAAGACCAAAAGTAGTAGGGCCTATTGGTGGTGGGGGGGGGGGGGATAGAGCGGGTCATGGTGCAGACTTCAAACTTTTAAGGTTTATTTTTTAAAGATTTCAGTTTTTGTGGTGATTTTCTTTCTTTTTTCGGGGGGGGGGGGATTGACCCCCCTCGTTTTACTTAAGGGGTTAACTTTTACTTTCAGGAAAGCACCCCCTTCCCGAAAGTAAATGCAATATGGAACAGGCATCAGCCTTTTGGATAAAAGAAATTCAAGCAATTTATTGCAATAAGATCAAAAGCAGTGGGTCCTACGGGGGGGGGGGGGGGGTGCAGTGGGTCATGGCACAAGCTTCAAAATTTTAAAGTTTTTCCTTTAAAAATTTTAGTTTTTTGATGATTTTAATTTTTTTTAAGGACGGGGGGGGGGTATGCCCTAGACCCCCTAATACCTGAGGGGGTGAAATCCTATTTTAGGGGGAACATCTTCTACAAGTGACTGATATAGGGAAAAGCCATCGACCTTCTGGATTAAAAAAAATCAAGCTTATTATTTGAATAAGACCAAAAGGTAGTAGGGCCTAAGGGGGGAGGGGGAGTGATGGAGCGGATCATGGCGCAGACTTCAAATTTTTAAGGTTTATTTCTTAAAAAAATCAGTTTTTATGGTGATTTCCCTTTTTTTGGGGGGGGGGGTTGACCCCCCCCCGTTTTACCTAATCGGGTTAACTTTTACTTTCAGAGAAGCACCCCCTTCCCGAAAGTAAACGCAATATAGAACAAGCATCGGCCTTTTGAATAAAAGAAATTCAAGCAATTTATTGCAATAAGATCAAAAGCAGTGAGTCCTACGACGGGGGGGGGGGGGGTGGAGCGGGTCATGGCGCAAGCTTCAAAATTTTAAAGTTTTCCTTTAAAAACTTGTTTTTTGATAGTTATGTTTTTTTTTCCGAAGGAGGGGGGGGATGCCCCAGACCCCCCCTAATACCTAAGAGGGTGAAATCCTATTTTAGGGGAACATCTTCTTTTACAAGTGACTCTGCAATAGGGAACAGCCATCGGCCCTCTGGATAAAAGAACGTTCAAGCTATTTTTGTTCCATTAAGACCAAAAGCAGTGTGGCCTACGGGGGGGGGGGGGAGGGGATAGTTGAACGGGTGGCGCAGACTTCAGATTTTTACGGTTGGTTTTTAAAAATTTTTAATTTTCATATTTGGGGGGGGGAGCCCCCCCCCATGACCTGAGTAGGGTAAATTTCTATTTAGGGGGCATCCCCTTACGCCCTGTAACTCTGCGATAGGGAACTGGCATCGACCATCTGGATAAAAAATTTAAGCATTTTATTCGAATAAGGACAAAAGCAGTGTGGCTTGCGATGGGGGGGGGGAGGGGTAGTTGAGCGGGTGGCGCAGACTTAATATTTAAGGTTGGTTTTTGAAAAATTTTAGTTTTTTTTATTGTTTCGTTTTTGTGTGGGGGGGGGGAATCGCCCCCCCCCACCCCCATGAGGGGGGGAGAATTACTATGTAGGAGGAACATCTCCTTCCGCAAGTAACTGCAATAGTTAACAGCCATCGGCCATCTGGATAGTAAAAAGTCTATTCCAATAAGATTAAAAACAGCGGGGTGTACCAAATGGGGGGGGGGCGGAGTGGGTCATAGCGCAGACTGCTTCAGTCAAAAAAGGGGATGTTTTTTAAAAACTATCGATTTTTTACGATCTTGTATTGGGGAACAGCCCCCTGAACCCCCCCTCCCCCCAAAAAAACCCCTCCCCCTCCCCGTACCACATGAGGGGCTACCTATTTTCCATTGGGGGAGGGGTAGCGCCCTTTCCGCAAGAACTGAATATTAAAACCTGCAATAGGGAAAAGTGAGGGTGCCATTTCTCACTCCTAGTATGCCATCTTTTCACCTACGGTGCACGCTGGGGTTAAGGGTGCCAGTTTTTCACCCATTTTAAGGGTGATATTTCGGCACCGTATAGGGTGTCGCTGGTGAACAAGCTTTTCACCCTTGAAAGGTGCCAATCGCAACCTGTAGTTTTAACAGTGTGTCATGGAAGAAATACATTCGATTTATATTTTTTTTTTACCGATATTAAAATGCGAAACATCATAAGACTTTTTTTTTGGGGGGGGGGGGGGCTAGTACAAAACAACAAAAATAAAATTAACTTATCTACTAGTTCCAGACAAAATGTTTCCGTCAACTAAAAAATACACGGCACCCCCTTCCCTCCTTCATGATAAATATTTATTTATCTGAAAATTTTGTGAAAAAATTTCGAAATTATTAATAACAAATCATCCATAAAATTAATTACAACAAAAACCTTCGTACTAAAAGTTTTCGCTTCAGTGTCATTTGCATGAATTTTCTATTTGACCAAAGAACATTACGAAAAAAAAATAACCACACACACGCGCACACACATAATTAATCTACTATGCAATTTTAAAGTACAAATTTCACTCTTTTTTAGCTAGTTTCACACCAAAAAGTGAATAGTAACTCGTGATTTTTGACGGTAAAAGTAATACTTTTGGTAAGTTTTTAAATTAAATTTGACATGATGAGAGAGAGAGAGAGAGAAAAAAGAAAAAAAATGTCACACCACATTATTTTGTCTTAAGAGAAAATATTCTGCTCTTTTGTTACAATTGAAATAAAAGCTTGGCTATCATAGATCTGCCATATCGTTTTCTACAATAAAACAAACATTCAGGACGGAGAAAATAATTGAGAATGAACGAAAAACGCGAAATTATTTTGCATTTGTCGAGTACATGAAAATAATATACCTCACTGCATTGGAATTTCAAATAATATTCATAATTATCACTAGGAGCTGCTTTTCTGAAACGGGGGGGGGGGAGAAAAGATGATTATTTCAAAGCAGAAAGATTAATCTTAATATATAAAAATCAATGTCCTGAGATAATATATATACATATATATATACATATATATATATATATCAACGCACAGCCGAAACCGCTGAAGCTTCAGACTTGAAATTTGGCAGGCATGTCCGCATGATTACGAAAGTAACCACTAAGAAAGGATTTTTCGAAATCTCAATTAGTTCGGGAGAAATTAATTAAAACCTCTTAATTTCTGAGAAATAAAAACCTGTCATTGAATTCAAATCCCTTATTTTCGAAGGCTTTCCTCCATTCAAATCATTATTCAGTACTTCATCTCAACTTTTGGTCGATAGCGAACTATAAATTTGATATTGTTTTTGTTTCTCACGTGGTTCTTCGAGGCTTTTCTCAAGTCAAATCATAATGTTTCTGTCTATTGCTTTCATTTCTTCAAAACTAGAAACTAAGTTTTTAAGAACATCATCACAGGCGAACTATCCTTTTGAATTTAGAAGAGTACAGTTTCCTGTTAAAGTTTGCTTTGCAATAACCATTAATAAATCACAAGGACATACATTAAAAGTAGCAGGGACCAATTTAAGAGAAGACTTTTTTTCACATGGCCAATGTTATGTAGCTTTCTCCAAAGTCAGTCCATCAAGCAGCTTAATAATTTTAGCACCAGAAAAAAAAAACTAAAAATGTTGTATACAAAGAAGTTCTTGCTTAAACATAGGTATATCAATAAAATGTGGATGGCCTGTGTTTGCAAAGATAATCAATACTTTAAAAGGATCGTTAATAACAGTTAAAGATCGGTTAAGGACAAAGGCATATATGTAAGGAGTTCAGGGGCCACGGGATCCTCCCCAAATTAGAAAAAGTTATAGGTAATAAGTAATTATTATAGGGGATTTTCGAAACTAGGTGCACCAAGCACTGTTAACCCCTGCTAATTCCATTACCCGAGCAATGCCGGGTACGGGAATGCTAGTATATATATATAAAGGGTGTCCCAAAATTAACGCAAGATTTGAATCTGCCGCCATTTTTGCAATAAATGGTTGGCAACCCTGAAAAAAGAACAATTTGACAGCTGAGAGTTTAGGGTAATCAAAAATGGAGCGTTATACAATAACGCGCTTTCATTATTGAACAATTGTTTCAAAAATAATGAAAGTTGAGGCTGGTCAAGCAGTTACTGTTATTGGCGCTCGGTATCGCAACATGGTAATGCACGGGGGGTTGCGGGCTTGTTACATAGACCTTTGAATTCAAATAACCCCGTAAGAAGAAATTTAAAAAGGTTAAATCACACGATCTAGGGTGCCAATTCTGATCACCGAAATGAGAGAGTACGCGACTAGGAAATGCCTTATGCAGTAATTGAAATGTTTCACTCTCTCTAGCTGTATGGTACAATAACACCCCATTTTTACTAACCCTAAACTCTCAACTGTCAAATTGTTCTTTTTTCATGGCTGCCAACAATTTATGGAAAAAATAGTGGCAAATTCAAATCTTGCGTTAATTTTGGGACACCCTTTATATATATATATATATATATATATATATATATATATATATATATATATATATATATATACATATATATATATATATATACATATATATATATATATATACATTATATATATATATATATATATATATATATATATATATATATATATATATATATATATATATATATATATATATATATATAAAAGTCAAGATAAAAAAATATGATAATTTTTTTTTTAATATTAAAAAGTCACTGCCATGGAAGGAATTTTGGAAAACAGGGGAGGATGAAAAACATTAATCGATTTTTCCTTCGCTCGAGAAACCTAAATCCCAATACAACCCGTTTCCTCAGCTACATTAGATTACTGCTGAATTTACGCAACTGTAGATTTGCTACCCTCCCACTTTTACACTAACCTCTGTGAAATTTTTCTTCCCTTCTTTTCTTTATTCCGATTTCGAAAATCGTCGAAAAGGCAATCTTGTTCTCCGGCCTAATGGAACTTATTTAAAAGTAGCCTGTTTAATGCCGAGGGTATAATGATCAACAAAAAATACAATTTTTGTACATTAGCTCGATTTTCGTAGCAGATAATGTTCTGAGATTTCTTCACTAAGGATTGAAAAGAAAAATTTTCGCCAATGGCGTGATTTTTTTATACTATCTCTGTAGTTTATGGTAATTTCGACAAAAAAAAAAAAAAAAAAAAAAGAGTAATAATAATAATGGTGTTGAGGAAACTATTCATGTAGGGACACGGGAACGCTTGCCATT
This sequence comes from Uloborus diversus, assembly GCF_026930045.1. Lineage (NCBI taxonomy): Eukaryota > Metazoa > Arthropoda > Arachnida > Araneae > Uloboridae > Uloborus > Uloborus diversus. The sequence continues at coordinate 64,449,141 of NC_072732.1, read as the reverse complement.
GACCCTTTGAGGCACTGTGTTTCCGTTTGAGGTTACGTATTTATTTTAAATTTATTTTATTTATTTATTCTTTTCAGCCGACACAATGGATTCGACATCCGGTTGAAGAAAAATTTTAAAAAAAGTAGTCTCAAACGAATCCACCGCGTTTCAAAAGGATAAAAGTAAATAATAATATGAAATTTCTAAGGGTAGACATTGTCAATAACACGTGAAAAGAAATCCAATTTTGTACAAATGAAGTTCTATGATTTAGGTGTTCTATTTAATGTTTAGTTCAGAATTCCTAAAAAAATTTCATTTGTTTGTACCAGAAACATCGCTACTCGGATTTGAGTTTAAATTTATTTTTAACCAAAAAAAATAAAGCTAATTTAAGAAAATTGTTCTTAAATTATCTTTAGTGAAAACACTAAAGATAATTTAAGATGACTTGTTTAGAGGAGTTAAATTCATTTTGGAGGAGTGAGTTACATTTAAACCAACAGCGATCAATTAAATAGAGATAATGAACCTACTAAGGATGTAACGTAAGAAGGCAGGGAAAGAAAAGATAACCTTTTTCATTTCTGACACTTAAATTGTTGACCCTTAGCGTTTAAAGCACTCGAATGTCATTAGGTACGTCTTCCAAATAAGGTCAGTCTAAGTTTCTGGGCTTAATAAATGATCAACAATATTTATACAAACTAGCTCCTTATATTTCGCTGAAAAAGATAAATTTTTCTAAATTAAATTACTACTTGGAAAAATAAGAAAGTTAGATATTAGACAATGCTCCGTGACTCCCAAAGTAGATTGTAACCCACAGAATGGGGGGTCAATGTTTCACTACAATCTTCTAAAATAAAAACGAATCCAGTTAGCTGTTAAAAAAAAACAATATAATTTTTCCATTCGGGAAAAACTAATATATCTTTACATTGAAACCAGAAAAGAAGGAGGTTCCCCAGAAAGCCAGATACATTCAGAAGAGAGAAAAAACGCCTCTAGGAGAAGCTGAAAGGGGAAAAATCATATCAGAAGAGGGCTTTCTCAGTGCAGCAAAATACAGTCGGACCTCCATATATCGAAGTAGCAAATTGGAAGAAAAAAATTCGATATATAGAAATTTCGATGTATAGAAACGATTTTATTTTATCATAAAAATCTCCTAAAACATTAAAATTACAGCTAATTTTCGTGCATGAAACCCAATTTTTATTTTATATGAGCATCGGATTAAATGAAGGTTAATAATTAAAAAATTAACAGAAATTATATTTTTGTGCCTTATAACACATTCACTCTTTGGCAATTCTGCTTGATCCGCAACATTAAGGGATTTTCGTTTTGACAATATAATCGAGAGAAAAGTAAAAAATCAATTTACTTAACTTGAATGATTTTTACTGAAGCTAAAAAGACTAGGAATGATAATTAAGAGACAAAAGGGATAGCTTGAAACTGATTTTAGTGTCACTTGTTACATCTAAGATTTAAAATAAACTTGAGGGAACTGAAGAACTCCAGAACGAAACAACGACCTATCTACACACCCCTCAACCAAGATTCGTTATGAATTTCGTAGCAACCTTTAGTGGACATAGTTTTCTCCCCTAACCTTCATTTTTCATGAGAAAAAGTCTAAAGTGGGAAAAAAATCTACGAATGTCTCAAAAAAAATTTCGATATATGGAGATTTTTTCGATATATAGAAACATTTTTTCTATGTAATGAACCTAGAAATTTGCTGGGATTTCGATGTATAGAAAATTTCGATATGTGGAAGTTCGATATATGGAGGTTCGACTGTAACTACCTGGCGTCTGATCCGTTTCTTCCCACCAGTATCCGCCACGTGGGGGGGTCAGGGGATATTGAGAGGAGATTTTCCTCGCCTCCCGGAGAATCCCTTTTTTACCTGATATTGCAGAGAAGGAAAGCCCTTACGGCACGGGGAAAGTTCACAAATACAGCAGAAATATCAAAAATGACCGCTATTTTGAAGAGGAAAATATTGGATATTTTTCTTCCGGCAGAAAAACTTAATAGTAAAATCAATTTCGTAATATAACGGGGTTTTCCGAAAGGAAAGCACAAAAAGTACTTTCTGCGCACATATTGGATGAAAAGATTTAGGAGTATCTATTTTCACGTTGTAAATCAATGTTATTTTTTCTCTCGATTTAACTTGTTTTAAGTGGTATATGTTGCAATTAAAAAATAAAGAAATGGCAAGTCTTTAAAAACACATAGCATTCATTTGAATTTTGACGTCTTGAATTCAAATTATGTTTTCCGATATCACGAACTGCGATAGGACCCTACTCGTTGGGTTTCTTGTTTCTACAAATGGAATGGAATGGAAATGGCCAAGAAATTTGTACCCGTCATATTACAACTGGTGATTTTCAAGAATAGGTAATAAGAAGCATGTCCATTAAAAAAAAAAAAAAATGACCAGGATGCGGTGATAAAAATAAAGATTTTAAGGCCGATCTCCACCAGAACACTTATTTTATCGAAATAAATTATTTACAGCGGATAAAGTTATGTATTTTATTTCTTATCAATTTTAAATTATGGGAATTAGTAATCTGGAAATTGTGTATTTAGATGAAGTTTCTGTTTAAATTCCTTTGTATAGGTGCTTTTCTTTTTTTTCCCCCAAAGCGCATTTTTACGCGCGCACACACACACACACACACACACACACAAATAATTTTTTTTTTACGTATTAAGTCTGCTTGAGTTAAACACTAAAAGTAATATGAATAAAATCAAACTGAAGATGATTTGTGACTACGACGACGAAACTTTTGCTTTCTAAATAAATATTAAACCGTCATCATGGTAATTTGAAAAATCAGAGAACATCAACTTTGGTTAAGTGAGGATAATAAGCAATTCGTGATTCCTCAAGAACCGTACTAGAAATAAAGCACAGGAAATATTTTTGATAACAGAGATATACGAAAAACTTAATCCACCTTTCGTGCTTTTTCATTATTATTGTCATTGCATATTTATTTTATTTTTAAAATAATAATATTATTGTAAGTTTTGGACACAAATAACGCATTACAAATTTTTCTAAGAGCGATAAAATCCTCTTCAGACATTATCAGATTAAAAAAAAATAGATTCTTCACAGAACTTGTACGCATGAATTTCATCTATTGATAGCTAATTCAATGTCTTCTTGGCTATTCAAACTCCGTCCGATTTCCCAAGAGTGAATAAATTCTGAAATCCAATTCCCATCGATAAGATAAAATGAAATCAACTCATAGCAGCAACTAGACAACGAGACAATCAGAATTCCGTCTGACACAAAAACGTGAAACAAAATTTTATTTTCCGCCATTTATCAAATCAAATGGCTTATTTTCATAATTTATTTTTAAAGAAAAAATACTAAGCCATTTAATTGCAATTTAATTTAAATCAATCATGTCTGGTGCTTGTAATTAATGGAATAGCAGTATTTAAATTTATTTTAAGGAGGATACATAAAAAGTTTTAATTAGTAAATGAAACAACATTTAGAAGCTGAAAATGTACCAGATATACGGATGCAAAAAGGAAGGAAACATAAAAGGAAGAATAAAAAAATTATAGAACTAAAATTTATTTTCATATTTTGAAGAAAGGAGGGAAGCGAATTAAAGGCTTTAATCTTATCACATTAAGCTTTAGGTAATGATTAAGAAAAATACTGAGTTACTTTCTTTAAAAAGGGTTAAGTTTAATTTAAGTGAAAATAGCTTAATGTCAAATTGGGGTGGATTTTATATTTTCATTAATTATAATGAAAACTAAAAAATAAAAGATGCAGAGTACAAAATATCGTTCATTGAAGAGTTATTGATGTTGGAATATGAACCGGGAAATTGAATGTAAAATTGGGGGGTTTTCTTTGAACCCATGATGCGATTTCACACAAATTTTATAAAATTATTCAAAGTACTAACTGTACAGTCATATCCATAAGCATCTGTTACACAACGAAAGTGCTAACCAGTAACTAGCTAGCCAATATTGACCGGTTTTGAGGTAGTTTTATTTAAAAAGAATTCAAGGCATTAGGTCGGGGTGATGGGGTAAAAATAATATTAACTGCCTAATTTTCTCAGAAATAAATCGTTTCAAATTTTAATTTAGAGTAACTTATCAGCAGGAAATTCTTATCATTTAGGTTTAACAGAAGATAAAGATCTGGGTGCTTATGAAATCAAGCATCTCAGACCACAGTAGCCCCCACATATTTCAACTAAATTCATGGAACTATAAAAAACCAGTGGTAGAAAATTTGTATGAAACAACAAAACTGCGTAATCATAAACGTCAAAAGCAATGCTTTCATTTCAATAAACTATAATTCTTCCACATACACACACACGAACTATCAAATCAGTCACACAATATTCCACTGATAAAGCTTTATCTCTGGGTCTAAATGTTCCGAAATCTAAACTTCCAAACATAATTTCTCAGAAAATGGGCGAATAATAAAATGAGAAGAATCATTATGCCCAGGAGAACCATTCCGGCAGCTTAATCAGAGAGAGTTCAGGAGATTCATCTGATGTAGAGAAACCGGAAAAGGGTTGAGAAGGGCACTGACAGGGATAAAATGAAGCAAAAATTCCTTATAAGGCTTTTGTGGTTAATTCAGGTTTGAGTAGCGACAAAGACTACGAGACCTTTGGGGATTTTCGACGAAAGTCGGCTTTGGGAAGTTTGGTCAGTTGTTACTTGTTTGGAAGTTAATTGCTGGAAATAGTGTTAAAGTCAACCAAATACTAGATTAAAATCACGAACACAACGTTAAAGATACACAAATGCCAATGAGAATTGCAGACATGTGTTTTGAGTGTACAATGAATTCCTTTTTCAATGCCAAAGCATTTGTTTTTGGATGGAAAAATATTTTTAATTGGTTTTTGATGCAAGCCTTTCTTCTTCCATTAACTCATTTTCTGCACTTTAAAGGAATTGTTCCGTAACCTCAAAACACGTGTCAGCTATTTGCTTTAACGCTGTTTTTATGATTTCAACTGATCTCACAAACATCTTATAATCAATTCGTTGATAAATTGAGGCAGTGAGAAGCAAAGGGATGTAAGTGCCAAAATTAAAAATTTGGAAACAACCAGTACAAATGGTAGGTGAATCTCCCCCTTGTTTTGGTGCAAGATATAGTACTAGTAGCCTGACTGTCTCAATTGAGATTTTAATAGCCGAACCAGTGTTATGGAGTAAATGATTGCTCAAAACTATGAATAATAAATTTAAATTACTTTCAAAAACATTCTCCTCACTTGCAATTGCACAAAACCACTAAAAATTTATTGCTTTGGGCTTCTGCAACAAAATGCCAAAATTATTGAAATTTCCTCTGTTTTATTACCACTTTTGGTATTCAAGCAACGTTTTCTTTAAAATCATTGCTATTCAGTCGCTCTCAGGCGAGCAATGCAGAATAAATATTTTCATCAAAAGGCTTTCTTTACCCTACCCAAGCATGGTAACCATCAGGGCTTAATTTACAAAGGAGCTCACAGGAACGGGCTGAGCTCTTCCACTTATTTCCAATTTCAAGTAAATTTTAACATTTCAGGCGAATTCCAGCATATTTACGCACGAAAAAAAGTTAAGGGGACTACAGGGCTCTAGCACTTCTTTTGGTAGAAATTAAGCCCTAGTCATAACTTTAGCTTTATGTTTATTAAAAAGTCATTTTCCGATTATGCTTTTCGAATCGCTTAAATTTTTCTACAAAAGGGATTTTTAAAAGTTTGAATACAGTTTTCGAGAAATAGGAGCTAAAAATTTTTGTCAATAGGCAGGACTGCGGAGTTGAGGTCCGACTGGTTTTGAACTAAAGGAGTCGGAGGTTTAAAATTCCAAGAGTTGGACTTTCATTTCCCCTAAAAGTCTGCTAGTACTTGTGGAATCGGTTTAGTTTTGAGGTCGGAGTGAGTCGAAGGTTCTAAAATTTACGGAGTCTGTCATTTTTCCTCCGACTCCGCAACCCTATCAACAGGTCGCGAACTTGGAAATTCAATTTTCGCTACTTTCAAAGAGTTCATTTTTTCGAGCCTAGGTAGGCGCACTTTCAGCATAATGAGAAAAAATAAAATTTTTAATGCTGAAGTGTAAAATGAATGGCGGATCAAGAGTTGCGCCATTTGAAATTTAGATGAAAGAGAAAGGCCATAATTATTTTTCGCAAATTTACTTTTTAAAATAATAATAAAACACAAATATAAATTCGAAGCTTCAATGGTGCTTTTTTGATTAAACTTATTCGAAATTCTCTCCTTTTTTTAAAAACTCATAAACGTATTATGTATCCTTACTTTTTTTTCAACTGTTTCTACCACTTTGCTTTATCGCGAAAAAATAAGCAACTGGAAAATAGGAGCACAAGAGGGGGGGGGGGGCAATTTTTCTCAAATTAAATGGATGAATTTTAAGTTTATCAGCAATTGCACCATAGAATAAAAGACTAGCCAAAACGAACCTGCATAAAAACCGTAAAAGCATTTTATGAAAACAATATCATAGTAATTTATTATATGGTAAAACAACAGATGACACCTTATTTCAATGGACATCAAGGACTGTGCTTGTTTTTTCTATTTTTAGGGTTATTTTCTTATCGCAGTTTTTAAGTACAATAAACCTTAATTTTTCGCGAATTTGTTTACACACGGTTTACGACTTGACGTCTTTATTCTGACGGGGATGAGTTTAGATTTCACGCGGATGCGGCATTGAAAACAGATGATTTTCCCACCCTTCAAAATACCAAACTTTTAAGATTGCAGATAACATGCAATAAATTGCATTTTGGCGTGCAAGCAAGCTTGGGGTCACTGGAGACTTTTTTTTTTTTTTTTTTTTTGCGGTTGGTTATAGATTTTTTTTCCGAAGTAAAAGTTATTAAGCTCACACCATTCAGAGCTTTTAGAACTGACGAAGGAGGACGAAACGAACGAGGATACCGATATCAATAACACACAACCAAAAACTTTCACATTGAAAATTTTGAGTCATTCATTGACAAAGGCAAGTGATCTCTCTGCTTTCGTTAGTGAAGAAAGAATTCGTCATGGAAGTGATCTTTTACGCGTCAATTTCGTGGAACATAACCTCCGCTTAAGGTCTACTCTGCCGGGGGTAGGTAAACGGCAGTATCTGAAGAAATGAGTTTTCGATATTTTTGAAGTTATGTGTGATGGATTCAATACTAATAATTGGAAAATGTTGGAATTAGACGTTTGTTTTCAGCGGAAACCAAATAAGCGAGCTTGTAAAATAAAGATAATGTACCAAAGATGACAAAAATGCAAAAAAAATATTAAAAATGAAAACGCAGGTACAGTATTGCCTTTACCTGCACACGGCAGTACTATACCTGCGTTGGAGCTCGCTTTTTGGCCAGTGTGAACGCACTCTAATTGCCGACATCATCCATTTCTAGCTGAACTGCTTTGTCGAACAGTGACGATACACAAGTCGCTATCAAGAGGTTCAACAAGCAGTAAATTATCCAAAATATCGGGCGAAAAATAGAGATGAGTAAGTATTACACGGTTCAGTGTGGCACAACAAGATTCCTATAACAAAACATTAGTTTCAGCAAGCTTAAATGGAATAAGAGAGTAGCACGAAAAAAAATCCATAATCCTTTACTACACGCAAGAGAGCCACCGTTTCATTCTTTGCTCGCAATCTTATCCAAAATCTAGCCTGCTCTGCAGAAAAATGTAGGTTCACCCACTTCGTCGACAATTTCCTTTTCTTTTCAACTCCATCCTTTTCCCATTTTCTGCCTTTCCCATCATTACTTCCATTCGCAGCTACCTCTTCCGTTATCGAATAAATAGTCCGTTATCTGAGTTCGGAAGCCGCTGTCACCGTTGCCACTCGGGGTTAAAAAAATTGGCTGAGAAACGGACAGACAGAGAGATTGGTTAGAAGAGCATTATCTTTCGACAGAGCTACGAATTGTTAAGTCGAGCAAGCTCAGCAGGAAATCTGGAGATGTATATTTGCAGAAGAGCCTCTTCAAACCATTTTTTTTACTTGTTTCTGGCGGAAAGGAGCACACTAGAAAAGTCTGATTAATTGCCCTTCTGTTGCCATGAACACGGTGGAAAATCAATTCCATTACATATTTTGTTTTGACAGAACAGCTCGAAGCAATACCCTTCAAGAAGAAAACGTTTTATGTTTTGCGAGTACCGTTTCGATAAGAATTCAAAAGATAAGATAAAATTCTGAAAAAGGAGCAAAACAAAAAATTAAAAAAAAAAAACAATGATCAATAAAGTCTAACGTAAAAGAAATGTATTTACAATCCGCCCCCTTCCCCACCGTATCTTACATAAAACATATGCTGCATTGTTTGTTCCCAGAGGAAAGAACATTTCTACGAACCTTCTTACGTACACAACAGTTGTTCGCCTGGACAAAAATGAATAATCATGACAGATTCTTAAAATATAAAAAGCGAAAGGCCGAACGTCTGACTCACAAGCGCCCTTCACTTCCCAAGGAAATTACAGGGTGTCAATCAGCTGAAGAACTTTCAAAAGTAGTACTGGTATAAGAATCTTTCGAAAAACTGGTGTGATTTAGTAACATAGCCTTACAAATAGTCAAATTTTACAAAATTGACAAGTGATGGTCAATGTTTTTGAAGATTCTCTTTAAATGTTTATACAGGGAGAAATTTGAAAAAAAAAAAAAAAAAAAAAAAACCTCCATTATTGATTAAAAGAAGAACTACAGATATGAGAACAAGTTAATCCATCGCAAATTTCCTACCCAACTGATCAAATACTTGACACTCCTTTCATCCCAAATTGGCCGATACGCTTAGGTCGAAAATTTTGTTCCGAATTAGTTTAGTACAAAATACTGAAACTGATGATTTCATTCAAACATTTTTCAGATATTTCATTGTGCCTGTGTTATCAATTAACAACATTTACTTATCTAGCATTCATTCCTTTAATCAATACCGAAATAGTACAAAAACTACAGGGTTCGCACACTCTTGAGCCCCGCCCCATTTTGTAAGGACTCTTTCGCCAATCAGAAGAAACTTTCTTCTAGTTATTGAAACAAGGTTGACCCATATTCTATTGGTTGACTCATTCTGTTATATAACGGTGTTCACTTGGTGACGTTCAGTGCCAAGGGCGCCCATATAGAGGGGCAAGGGGGGCTCGATCCCCCCTTACAAATTAGAATTTCCTTGCTTTTAGTACTTTTTTCTTTACAAAAATAAAAATATTTCTTCTCCAGCCATTAATGAATAAGTTATTAAAAATGTCAAATTTTAATGACTCTAAGCTGTCCTGAAACTGGTTTTCATGGGGAAAATATCATGCTAAACCATTGGTAAAATATCTGAGCCCCCTCCCTTACAATTTTGCATATTTTTCCCATGTTCAGTGCTCTTACTGCTTTCTTGTTGTGGGTTGAGCTTTTTGCACAGATGAAAAATCTTCATTGTAGCCATCAAATATCGAACATGTTGTATTTTTGTTGGTTTTTCATTTTACTCATATTGAACCATGATTTATGAATTCATTAAAAAACAAACTGATCTTTCTGGTATGTTGGTGGTAGAGTGCTCACAATATGTTGCGTGGCTTAAAAGTGTGCGAACCCTGGATATTTGAAACCAGTTTTATACTGATTTAAGGAGGGAATGCTTGTTAAGTAGGCGTTATTAATTGAGAGCACATCACCCAGAAATCTTTTTTAAAAGTTTCGACGAAATCATAAAATCATCAGGATCAGTATAAAAGTTTTCAAATGTAGCAATTGATTTGAATTTGCGAAAGAAGGAGCCCATCAAAAACAAGTAAAACTTCAGTAAACCCAAACACCGATAGCTTCGTTCAACAGATATCTTCCCTGCTTTATTTCGGAACCAGACATAACAGCAAGAAGACCACAAACGTCGATAAGACGACCACACCGTGCATATCATTACCGAAGTAACGAAGCAGATAAAATTGGAACACGAATGACTTACTTTTCGCTAATCTCTACCCCCTTTTCAACAATTCCTAGCTTACTTTAACCCCCGAGAGACGTAATTACGCTTCTTTCATCATTTAAACCCCACACGCCCCCTTCCGAATTCATGATAGCGATGGCGCACCTAATTGGTTCGCAGAATGAAAAGTCTCCTGTTCATAATAAAGGAGTTAATGACGAAGCTTCGGGCTGATTTTTAAAGGAAATTGGGCTGGGGAATAAGTGTGTATCGAACATGCTTTTGTTTCGCTGGAAATTATTCTCTTTTGGAAGAGAAAAAAGCATTCTGGGAATTTTTGAATTCGTTCCAGTGGTATTTAACAATCGTTAATTCAAAAAAGATACTGAGTGAAATATTTCAATGTGTCCCCATGAGAATGCTCCCCCACTCACCAGGCTCTTTTTTTTTTTTTTTTTTGCTTCATTAGTAATTCTTTTACAAGTAAGAGATTCTCTATAGGCTCGTTAAACATAAAATCATCACCAACATAATCAAAAATCTCTTAAGAAAAAAATAATAATAATACAATAATAACAGTTGAAAGACCATGAAGCTATGAACTTAATATACACACAATAAAACAAAGAAAGTTTTATAAGCAAATTAACTAATGACGAACCAGATGCAAACAATTCAAGTAATACAGTCAAACTTCCATGTATCGAAATTCCACACTTCAAAATTTTCTATATTTCTAAATCCCAGCAAATTTCTATGTTCATTACAGAAAAATTGTTTCTATATATCGAAAAAATCTCTATATATCGAATTTTTTTTTCGAGACATTCGTAGATTTTTTTACCACTTTAGACTATTTGTCTCATGAAAAATGAAGGTAAGGGGAGAAAATTATGTTTATTGAATGTTGCTACGAAACTCATAAGGTATCTGGGGTTGAGGGGTGTGTAGATAAGTCGTTGTTTCGTTCTGGAGTTCTTAAATTCCCTCAAGTTTATTTCAACAAATCTTAGTTGTAACCAGTAACATTGTAAAATCAGTTTCAAGTTCTCCCTTTTGTCTGTTGATTATCATTCCTAGTCTTTTTAGCTGCAGTAAAAATCATTGAAGTTAAGTAGATTGATTTTTTACTTTTCCTTTGATTACATTGTCAAAATGAAAATCCCCTAATGTTGCGGATCAAGTTGAATTGAAGAGGAATGAAGATGTATGAAGGCGCAAAAATGTAATTTCTGTTATTTTTTGAATTATTAACTTTCATTTAATCCGGTGCTCGTATCAATTAGAAATTGAGTTTCATACACGTAAATAAGCTTTAATTTTAATGTTTCAGGAGGCTTTTAAGATAAAATAAGATCGTTTCTATATATCGAAATTTCTATATATCGAATTTTTTTCCGACAATTTACTACTTCGACATATGGAGGTCCTACTGTATTTAAAAATAAGCAATTCGCAAACAAATTATAAGGACAGTTCTAAACAGTCTACTTAGATCATTGCATAGCTGATATTGTTATAAATAGGAAGTACTATACAAACGATAAGCAAATATGGGTCATTCTTCAAAAAGTAACTTTTCTGTCACGCACCCTTTACAGTAAAAACGTTAAGGAACAATTGAAGGGCTACGGGGAAGATCGATCAAAGTTCATTTTTCTAAAAAAAACTCTGGTTAACCTATGGGAACACGTAGATTATTACAGACAGTATTCAAGAGAAATATTATTCAGGCAAGAATCATCATAGTGAGTGAGTTTAAACAGGGAAGAATGAGGCTAACTTGGAAACGATTCGAGATTTCAAGCTCTAAAACGTAATGAGGAAAATTTGAGCATGGTGGACTATAATCATTCTTCCGCGTGGCCCTTCAGTTCTTTTAACAATGATTTTTAATTTCATCCATATCTATTTAAACCTGCCAACTTTTTTTTTTAATTTTCATTTTAGTATATTTTTGGTTCACAACGTGTGAATTCTCACCTCCGTGGCATGTCACACACCTTGTGTGACTGTTTATGCTGCTTGCTCACTTGATTAATTAAAAGTATATATTTATTTATTCACTATTCCTCTCACAAGTGCCTCAAATACTAATTGTGTAAGTACATATTTAATTTTTTGATATTGTGTTTTAGTTCGCTTTAGTAAGACAAATAGTCATGTCATACAACAAATTCTCACCTCTGTTACCTAAACACAAAATGCCATTCCTCATTACCACGTGGCAGTAATGACATCAAATTTTATTTTCCATGATACAAAGTGCCCCCTTGTTTATTTTCAGCCATAATTGAAGTTGTGAGATTTTTTGTCGAAAAACAAGAAGATGGATGTTGCTTTAAAAACTTAGTGTGGTTATTTTGACTTCTCACCTTCGTGGACTTGAATTTCAGGGATGTAAATTAATGTAAAAAAAGAAGTGAACATGTTTTCATATGCTTAACATGTGCAGATTGTAGCACCGAAGAAAGAAAAAATTTCCCTGGAAAATGTATCTATTAGGCATATATTAATAGCTAATTCCTCACCTCCGAGACAGACCTTATTAATGTCATTGTTTCTGAGGTGAAAAGGAATGATGGAGGGGAAATACGTCAATAATAGGCATTCAACCAAAATTAAATTATAAATTGCCAGTATATCCTCAAATTTCCTAAATACCATTTTTTAACATACATTTGAAACTTCTAATTAAGCCGCACTTTAAGAGAGCTTAATATTATACTCCCACTAATCATTTAAATAGCTGATTGTTTGCACATTTAACAAATTTACTACTTTGACATTAAATTGGCCTCGATTTTTTATTTAAGTTTTTTCTTTTTTTTTATTTCCGTGAACAAGGCATTTTTCTTTTTTTTTTTATGAGTAAAATAATTTTAACTTAGCTTGGCAATCGTTTATGGTTACTTCTAATAGATGACGCTTTCATGTAAGCATGGGTGCAAGTTTGGTGATGTGTTCAAGACGGAAAATATTTTCAGCCCCCCCCCCCCCCCCCCGCTCGCATGCGGGCTTAAGGGAAAATTTGCATGTATAAATGTTGCAGATTTTAACAATGCCAGTTTTGGAATCTGTTTGATTTAAATTTTAAGCCTTAAAATTGTAATATTTAAGTGTTTTGACATCATAATTCCAAAAAATCTAAAAGCTGGCAACAAGGGGGGGGGGTCTGGGGGCTGTCCCCCAGAAATTTTTTCAAATTGAAGTCCAAAAAACGCTGTGGTAGGCCATTTTGGTAAAGTTCAGGGAAAGGAGGGGTTCAGGGACTTTTACATCATTTATTTCAAACTGATAGTCTCAAAATCACAATATTGGGCAACCTTCAAAAAATATTAAAGAAAGAGGGGGGGTGGAGGGGACGCTATGGGCTTTCCCGAAATCGAAAATTTAAAAACGAAATTTTAATTTAAATTTCATAACGTTTAGACGTTTTTTGAATGCACTATTAAAGGGATGGAGTTCAGGAATCCTCCTCCGGCAATATTTCGAAATTGAAGTTTCAAAAACGCAATTTTAGACGATGTTGGATAAGGTAAGGGGTAAAAGCGTTTGCAGCACCCCGCCATTAGTTTTTTGCCGATCCTAAACATTTTTGTTGTAGCAATAAAATCGCTTAGGACATAAGATTTTCACTTTTGCAACATAAATCAGTTCTGATTCGAAAGTCTACCCAAGGTAGCGCCAACAAACTAGAAAAGAAGGAAAGGTGGGGGAAGGGTAAGGCCGACTAATGATAATGAACTGTCACCATTCCCCCACAGTCTTCATTTGAAAAAGAATTCTTTTATAAGATAGCAGGTGGTGAAATTAGCAATAAAAAATCGCTTCAGTGAATTCGATATATTTTTTAAACAAGGTACCCTTTCCAACATTCATTGATTAAAAAAAGGAATAGGGGAACTGAATCCTAACTCCAGGCAGGATTCCCGAATCACATCCCTCTTAAGGCACTCAAATATAGCCTAAAGTGGCGCTTTAAATATTTCAGCATCAAAGAATCTTCCTGTGAGTTCACCACAAATGTTCTAAATTTCAATTTTTAAGGCTTCAGTTTCTAAATTGTTTTGTAGGAATAGTACCTCTCTTACCTATAAACATGACTTATGACCGCCTAAAAATGTTAATGCTTTGATTTTGGAAACTTTTTTAAAAAATCTTCCTACACCATACTCCCTTAAGTCATCCAAAGATAGCCCAAAACAAAGCTTTTAAAATTTCAGAAACTAAAATATTTCGGGCTGGGGGTGCGGAATACCCCAACCCCCCTCATTGAGTTTACTAAACGCAGTGTAAGTTTTTGTTTAAGATTTATTTTTCTATTGAGAGAGCAACTCCCTTCCACACATCGCCAAATACAACCCAAAGTTGTAAGACTTCAATTTCGAAAATGTTTCGAGAAAGACCCCTGAATTCCCTGACTCTTAACTCACTCAAAAATAGCCAAAATAGCATTTCAATACTTCGGGGAGAGAGACCCCCCCCCCCGAACTCTCTCCTCTAAGTTCACTAAATTTTACTTAAATTTGCGGTTTCCCCTTTTCATCACTGAAGATTTAAGAATTTAAATTCTAAAACGTATTGAGAGAAAGCCTTCGAATTCCCTCTTCTTAAGTCTTCCAAAGATTACCTAAAGCTGAGTTCTGAATACTTCAGCTTTGAATATTTTTTGGGAAAAGAGAACCCCGAACCCCAAGACGGTCCAAAGTTGCGCTTTTAAGACTCCATTTTCGGAATTTCGCCTAATGAGAGCCCCCTCCCTCCCTCTTGACATTGCCAAAGACAGCCTAAAAGAGTTAAGACTTCAATTACAAACACTTTTCGGGAGAGGGTCGCAAATGCCCTTTAACTTAAGTCATTTAAGTATAGCCTCAAATAGTTTTTAATACATCAGCTACAAAACATTTTCATGTTAGAACACCAAAACGATCTCTCATAAATTCACCAAAGATTGCCTAAGTTAGTGTTTTTAAGACTCCAGTCTTCGATTTTTTTCTAAACCCACTTTTACATCATTAGAGACAGCCTAAAACTTTTGGACTTTTAAATTTTTAAGGGTTTGCAGTGGAGAAATATCGAACCACTCCTAGCTGCAAAAATATTTTCAATTTAGTTTTTCGATACTTTATACTGTAACCCCGTGAGTAACAACCCCCCCCCCCCCTTATAGTTGTCCAAGATATCAACGTTTTCAGACCTCAGTATCGTGGGTTAATTTGCGGACAGATTACCCTCTTTGCAAGAGCAGCGTTTTTTCACAAACTCGTGCTGCCGTTATTTTTCTCCTTTCCTTTCTCCCCCCCCCCCCCACCCATATTTCCGTTCTAGCGAGTGTTCGATTCGATGACATTTGAGTTTAGTGATTCCTCAAGTTTCTGTTTTACCTGGTATGTGGACGCCTTTTGCTGTGGCGAAAGTATTTCATCTTGTCAGCAATCACTCTCAATCGGTGATGCAGATTCAACTCTTAAGACATTGTAAGAGCGTACATAATTTTCATTTATGCGTGTCAAGTTTTCAAAAAAAAAAAAAAAAAAAAAAAACACAAATGAAAAAAACGAAAGTATGATCGAAAATAGGATGAGAAAAGGGTAAATTTTCAATTAGAGCCGATTGCTTCGAAAAATCAGGGAAAATAGCGAGCGTCTCCTCGGTCTGCAATGCAGTGAGTTGGAAATAACAAAGCTATACCTAAAGAAAGTCAAACGGCGCGAGCCGAAAGCCACACCTCCAAAAGCACGTTGCAAACAAAACAAGCACATGGCGGAAAACCGAGAGAATGTCGATGTAAATTTGTGGTTATGGAACGGTCCAGTAATATTAAAGCATATTTTTCAAACACTCAATTTTTTTTTTCATTAAAAATTAAAAGAAAGTCATTGAATTTTTTTCCGTCCCGACCTCCGTCTCGGAAATTTTGTCAAGACGGAAATCCGTCCTGAGACGGAAGGTCTTGCACCCATGCATGTAAGAATGAAAAAAAAAAAAAAAAAAAGAAAAGAAAAGGTTTCGAAACTGAAAAATATTTGCGTTCAAAAGTTGCGTTTTCTGGAGAATGACCCATATCAGCAGTTCTTTAAAACTTATGCTCACGCTCATTCAGAAAGCAAAATTCAATAAATTAAAAATTTCACAAGCAAAAGAAAAAAGAAAAAGAAAATGAGTACAACTTAAAAGATTAAAAAATATCTTATAACATTTAAATCGAGAGTAAACTTTGTTTATATCGGATAAAAATATAAGCAGGCCATGGAAATTTCGTAAGTGAACAATATTCTTTCTCCCTCCAAACATACGGAAGTAAAAAATTTGGAAAACATGAACCATCGAAGGAAAAATATGACCATCTTCTCCCGTTGAAATTTCCTTCTGTGGCATCGTGTAAAATAGTGTCGTTGAAAAAAAAAAGAAAGTTCCATTTGAATAAAAAACCGTGCAGTTACTAGCAACAGCAAGGGCGAACTCGAAGACAGTAAACATTTCTGTCAAATCAGATTCTCCGTCGCCTACGACCAATTCGGTATCAAATCAAAACAAGGGGTAAAATTCTAACTTCGCCAGAAAACAATATTTTAGAAATTTAAGAGATTTTACTCAAGTTAACACTTTTAAATCGAGTTTACGCAAGTGGGAGCGCGCCCGCCCACACCGAACGCTCGCTTAGCTCAAATACAGCCATTCTTTCCTACCAACGAATTCAACTTCGAATACACAAGATTAAAATACTTATCCTGTCAATCCAAAAGGAGAGAATTCCTTTCCAAAGAGCTGCGTCTCGAATACAGAAATCAATGCACGAAAATTGGAATCTTCCCAAAATACGAAACCTGGACCAAGAACAGCGAAGTCTTGGTCTCTTGTTGGTCAAGTGACGGAGAGTCTGGAGGCGACAGTTGAAGATGGATGGACTTGGAGGACCGAATTTATAGACGTCCCTTACTCAATCGGAGGGAATCGAAAGAAAGTAGGAATACAAACCTCTCAATCTTTCGTGCTTTTGAAATAGAGAACAAATTTGGTTTTTTAAATCGATTATTAGGGAAACTGGTGTTGTTAGTTAACAAATGGGATTGAGAGGAATGTGAAAAAAATGGGATCAGAAATTGATATGTAAAAATTGTCTGTGGGAAGTATGAGAATCAAATTTTCTATTACAAATTTTTCCGAATATTAACAAAGCATGTACCGAAATCGAACGGCAAAGTTCAGACAAAAACTTAGACAGTAAATACATCTAATGAAACGGGGGCGGGGGACGGGGGGCATGGTTGAAACACAAAAAAATTTTGTATTGATTGCGCTACTGATCATGTGCATTTGGTCAAAGCTTTTTCCAGGATGATTTAAGAGATCACCTTGTTCCAAGAATAAACAACAAGAACGTTTTTTGATTATCGTTTCAAAAATTATGGGGAAGGCAGGTTATTGCGATTTAAATGCTTTTCTTCCATTCAGTTTACTGGTGTAAAATGACAAGAATCGAAATTTTGGAGATAACTGGCATAAATGGTAGAAGAATCGATGGTAATAGAAGCCTCGATAAGTGCTGCTACGCAACATGATTTATATCAGGGGTCATCAGCCGAGGGGAGGGGCGTCCCCTACAGAGGCGTAGAAGAATTTCAGGGGGGGGGGGGCGAGAATGTTTAAAAAGTCATTATAATTTGCTTAAGTTTGAGATCAGTAGTGAATATTTTCGACATTATCGCCGTTTTTGACGATTTTAGTGCAGTTTTCGTGCACATATCCCTGTGAATTTGTATTTGCAGCATTAGCAGAAATGAAGTTAAAATATCGGGCAAGGATGGATAATAAAAGTGACCTGCGGTGCACTTTTTCACAAGTTACAACCTAATAACCAACAACGTGTCAAGAGGAACAGTGTTTATCCTCTTTTTGCTGCTGGGCAAGTGACTGGTATAGGTCAACCTCATCTAGATCACTTGAAATTTAGTTATATTTAATTTTTTGACTGCATGAGCTTCAATAAGAATATATTCAAAATAAAGTTAGTACAAAATATTAAATTCTGGAAAAAAAATATCCATTTTTTAAATTTGATAACCAGCTTCAGCTATCCCAACTTGATTCAGTTTCAAATTTGTATTGTATTGCTGTATTGATCGACCACACATGAGCTAATGAGAAGCAAATGGATGTAGGTGGACTATTTAAAATTTCGAATAAATCGCGTTTAGAGTTCAGATCAAAAAAAAAAAAACATGCTGTACAGCAGCACCAACTAGGGCTACTAATACTATTTCTAGCCAAAAAACAGAGGAGAGGTTCTTCTATCATTTGTACTAGTTTTCTCCAAATTTTTAATTTTGTCACTAACATCCCTTTGCTTCTCACTGCCTTATATGGTGGTCTGAAAAAGGTGGGGGGGGGGGGGGGCGTTGACTCACATCAGTGTTCAAAAGGGGGACGCAAGCCTAAAAGGTTGAGAACCTTCGATTTTGATAAACTTTTCAAACCTACCTACGGTTTGAACTTGACATTTTTGAGTAAGACGCGAGCGAAGTCCACTTACATCACTTCGCTTTTCAGTTCCTCGTGCGTCATTTCGTCTGGAATTCCTCATTCCGTAGAACTTAAAGGGTATTGGAAAGTTTTAATGTTTTCCTCCACCACTCCATGTTGCTCGGAGCTGTTAATATTTTCAAAAATTTTCAATCAATGCCTTCATAAAGTTTTGAGATCAGAGGCTATCTGCGAAAGGACGCACATAAAGATGTAATTGATGATGATCTGCTCCCACCCTAACCCCTGAACGTCTTGAGAGAGCAGCATTTGGACATAAAGAATGCGTCCATAGGACGTCGTTGCAGTTCCGTAATGAATGCCATTTACGACGGGCTCACGGTGAAAAATGAGTGCTCCTTTTTCATTTGGAAGGAAATCCTTTTAGGCGGCTTGGTCGTTTTAAAGAGATTATGCCGGCCCATCAAGCACTTGGAACTTTATTGCAGTCATTGTTTAAGTATTAAAAACCAATTAGGAAAGGTAGCTGATGGGAATGCCCATCCTAGGCGATTTTATTTTTCGATTTATAAATAAATGACATAAGAAAATTATGGCAGCGATTCGATGCAGAAGAGAAATAAGCAAGGGGGAAAAAAATGCAACTTATGTGAGTAATCCTTTTTTTTCTCTCGCTTTATTTATTATTTCTTTTTCCTTTAAATATAAAGCATTATAATTGCGAGATATACATAATGAAAGAGAAGGCATTATATGGAGAAATGTAATTTAAAAAATCTATACGATACTTAAGATAACCTAAATGTAGCCTTATTTGAAAGATTTAATACAAAAGAAGCAAGGGTATCTGAAAGAAATTTCAAAGATTTAATTAAGCTATTGTTATTAAATAATGTGGAGTCAGGCAAAACTCTACAGGCAAAACTCACTTTGCCATATCTTTAATTACTTCAATTTTCCCCCCAAAGTTCTGTAATCACAGTAAGTAAGTACTCCAGATTGGTAGTTTTTACAGGAGAAGTGCACTAATAGAAAACCCCATTTTTTGGCCTAGTGGGTTTCACTTATAACCCTACGATATACATATATATATAAGAGGAACACAATGGCAAAATATTATTTTTGCTCTCCGGGGTGGGGGAGGGATGTTTTTAATAAAGGATGAAGTAAGAGGAAAATAAATTATACTTCTAATTTCAGAAGCATGTCATTAAAATATTGCACGCATTAACAGTAACTTTTTTTTTCCATTTTCGTCCCCAGATAAAAATAATTTTTTACTCATCGTTTAGTCATACTACACAACAGTAACCCAACCAGATCCTTTCAGACTTAAGTCATCGGTGATTTTCAAAGATCTGGTATCGCTTTTTAAATAAGAGATTACTTGACATATATTTCAGGAATTAAAATCCATGTCATTACGGCGATTCCTCCGCAACTAGTGAAGTATGCAAAAAAGGAATGATTCGTGGTGCAATAGTTGTCTCAGTCCACGGGTACTAATCCCCCCTCCCGTCCTAAGAACGATAGTGCACCTCCTAAAATGCTACGGAAGAGACTAAGACCCCCTAAACTGCCCTGAAATTTTCAACGGCGAAGAATGCGCATTGACTCTCCCCTCTCCCAGTCAGAGTGCTGTAGATGAAAGGATACCAGTCAAATTATCTAAAAGATTTCCGAAAAAAAATATATATTAGAATTTCGAAGATTTTCTTTTCATATAAACTATACATCAGCGGTTTTAAAATTATTCAACATGGCACAATAATATTAAACTGGGATTAACTTTAATAATTTTTAATTTTAGCATTCCCTCCTACAGTCGTCCCTTCCCCAAATGTCAAGCTATTTAATCGCATCACGACAACCATTTAAGAGAAGCACTCCAACAATTCTGAAAATTCCCCAGAAAAATTCAAAGTAATTAAAAATTGAACATAAAAGCGGATGACTTCTCCCACGCAATTCTTAAAATGTGGTATTCTCAGAAAGTTACGTCATTAAAGACTAGTTATAGAAGGCAAGTTCCTATAAATAGCGTCAGAACCATGGTCAAACCTCATCCGTGTTCTAAATCGAACAGTCTTCAGACATCCTCGAGAGGAGGAATACACGTTGGTGATTACAGAGCAGACGATTTTCTCGCGCGCTCGTTAGAAAGATAATATATTTATGAGGAAGAAAGGGGTACAGCAGCTATTCTAGGAAAATGCGAGGCAATTTCTCTTTGGCATAATTATCGCTCTAAATGGCGATTTGCTTTCTGCATATCAATGATGATGGATTATATATATGGGCAAAACGAACAATTAAAATAGTAATAAACAATAAAACAGGCATGTGCAGAATTTCTTCGTATACTAGCTCACGATATGAGTTTCTGAAAGTCACGCAGCAATAATTCAGAAATTCAAATAAAAATTTGAAAAGTGAATGGATTTTCCCACATTGGAATCCTAAGCAGCAATCCATATTGATTAAAACCAAAGTTCCGCAAAAAGGATACACCGACATACGATGGTTCAAAAATACATGCAAAAAAAAAAAATATCCTAGATAACAGGACACCCCTCAATATTTTTAGACTTATGGATTGTAGTATACTAGAAGAATTTTGGCATCCTATTTCAACTGAAAGAGGGTGCCCAACCCCCTCCCCCAAACTTCATACCTATGGGGAGGGGTGTTAACAAAATACATTGAACTGAGAAACCAATGTTACATATTATAACACACTAGTAATATGCATATACATTGCAATAAAATAATTATTTACAAAAAAAAAAAAAAAGAAACAGCTTGGGAAATGAAATGTTTTTAAGTTTGTGACCTTTTCTATGTTACGGCTAATGTTAAATTAAGGAGTCATTGAGAACCTTATAAAAATTTGAGTAAGAAGTTTAAACTTTTATAGCATAACACTATTAGTAAGTCTGAAAAATGAAAAAAATAAAAAATAATAATAATAAATAAATAAAAAAGAGGGGGTGTCCTGGACTCCAGCTGAAAAATATTGGTGATACGAAAAATTATTTAGCCCAGTTTTTGGGGGTTTTTTAAAATTTTCTGAGAAGGTTTTTTAAAAATTAGGTAATTGAAACACTTTCACAATATAAACTTCTTTTATATTTGTTCTTCACCACAGACAACGGACATAAGAAATAAATTTTGAACTTTAATAGTATTTCTTAACTCTTAACGGTATTTAAAAATACTTCAAAGATTTTTAAAAAATATATTTTAACTTTTTTCTTTAAATGGTCAATAAATAACTCAAATTATCTTGACTATCCTGCCACCTCTGATTTTCTCAATTGTACAGAGGAATGTGAATTATTTTCTGCAAACCTACACGTCACAAATCTCGAATAAACAAGGTATATTTTTTAGAAATTAACCAGGTTTTACAAACTATCGCACAGAAAACAGAACAGGATGTACAGTATTTTCATTATGTTACGAACAAGTATAATATTTCTTACTCTGTACAGAGAAATATAAAAACAGGAAACATAAAATTCAAAGAAATGTCTAGATTAAGCTGGAATTCAGTAAAAAGGGATTTAAACTACTTGAGGTACTACAGTAGTTTTGCATAACAAAATGAAATACAATAAAGTAAAATGCAAAAAAAAAAAAAAGTAATAATTAAAAACGGACAATATAGATTTTACCACTCGAGAAGTAACTTTGCCTTAACTGTTGGTAATCATGAAAACTAAAAAATCTGAAACTTCACCATTCTTGGATTTCGTCGTCATTTATACTTTTCTTCAGAAAACGCTGAATTTAAACTAATTTTCCAGCTTTTTTTTACCCCAAGAAAATTTTTGAGCTTTGTCCATATACTTCTGCTACAACATGCTGCAAGTACCCCATATTTTCCCTAAAAAAGACAAAAAATCCCACCCAGCTTTATTTGGGTTTTTTCGGGTTTTATTAAAAAAAAAAACCCTGGGTCCATGGGCTCTTTATAATATTTAAAAAAAAAAAAAAAACGGGTTTTTGTCAACCCTACCTCGAACTGATGATGCTTGACTAGCCAAAACAAAACGAAGTACGTCAGATTTCATTCATTTTCTAGAAAACTCTTCTCAATCTTTTTCGATGCCTTAGTGAATAATCATTATTTTCTGCATGATTATTATTTTTCTGACTCCTCATCTCTAAGATAGCATAGCAATCTTCAATGATATGAACGCATTCGTTCTAACAAGTTAATGGATTTTATAATGAGAGGAAAATTTATCTTAACGATGTAGCGCACATTCCAGACTTTTCTAAAGGTTCCGACTAGGTCATAATAAAGAATCTAAGGAATTTAAAGATTAGGGAAATCTTCGCTAACATCATTGCGGAATTCCAACAGTTGTAAAGTACAAAAGACAAAACAAATTTAAAACTTAAACTTGTGTTAGTGATAAGAACTACTGCATAACCCGGTTAAACCAGATGCCTCTTTTTTTTCCCTTCTTTTCTACTCTTCATCAATAATTCTTGACGAATCATAAAGGTTTCTTTAATTGCATAAATGCTGTTTACACCCCAGCTTTCTTAAACAGAAGCTCACCAAACGATAATTTAAAATTAAAAATGTATTCGTACATACAGTAAAACCATGATTTTACTTTTCTTAAGGGACAGGGTTTAATAAACGGAAAACGCAGGAAACAAAAATTGCCGGCAATACATAGAACATTATTATACATACCACTTAAGATAATTTTAACATGTTTAGTTGCGCATCCTACTGTTTAGGTAAAAAATAGTCCGAAATAGTTGATTGTTTTTTAGACATTGAGTTCAAAGTGATTGCAGCATCTTCCAGGATTGAAATACATTGACCAGACAGGAGTCTGTGAAATACATTTGTTTCATAATTAGCTTCCAACAACTTGGATTAACATTTAAAAATATCAAAAGGAGAACTTATTGGCTCATTTAAGAAAAGAAAAAAAAAAGTCATGAAAAACGTAAAATGCGATAAATTCCATAAATCCCAAACCATGGTTCGTTGATTTAAATCATGATTAAAATCATCATTTAAACCAAGTGATTTTAATAAAAAATCATTGATCAAAATCAACTGATTTGTATTAATTGAATTTTTTGAAGAAAAGCATTAATTAAAATCAGTTGATTTTATTTTTAAAAATTAATTTTGCATTTTTTAAATGTATTGATCCAAATTGAATTACACTGCATTATACTATCTTAACATTAACAGGGAAAACTACATAGGTTTCTCTTTCTGTGTGTGTAACAGATTTTCACTCTTACAATATTCAGGGGTGATTGTGAGTTCATCAAAAAATACCTGAAAGTTTTAAAGCGAGAATGGGGGGGGGGGGGGTAATCTTAGGCCCCTATTACTTGAGTGAACCTTTGCCATAGTATTAATTGTATTAAATAGTTCTGAGTCAAAATATTGTGTGTACATTTGGTTACATTTTCAATGGGTTACAAAGTTACTTTTGAGCTGGTGTTACACAAATTATCTTGTCTTAGGTGTCCATCTTAAGGCTCTTGCAGGTATATTTGATGAGTATTATATTATTTAAAAAGATTGCGGAGGTAGGGAGATAAAAGCATAACAAAAAAAAAAAAAAAAAACACATAATTCCGGTATTTTCAGACATAAAAATACCGGAAATACGTCCAAAAATACCGGAAATTCGGTAAAATACCGGAACACAATCACCCCTGAATATTGCTTTTACTCCAAAATTACAGTTCAGAACAAAATAAAAATTTGCAGTTTTTCATATACACCATGGCTAATTTAGTTAAGAAAGGTAATTTGTTCAATATATTATTTTCGAGCAATTAATTAAAAAAAAGCAATTAAAAACAAACTATACATTTAAAATATTAAAACATAAAGACTTAAAATTGTAAAATGACAAGTTAAAAATATCTAAATCATGACAATAAATGTTAAAAAGTTTATAAAATTTAAAAAGACAAAAATTATCAACATAGTTCCGTCTGGTAAAAAAAAAAATTTAAAAGAAAAAATCGTCTTCAATCGCTACCTCAAAATAAATAAATACCACTCTTCTTGATTTGTACAAAAGGCATAAAGTAATTGGTAAAATCTTTTCTATTAAAATCAAGATGCAGCATTTATGTTATAATTTATTACAAATTAATTTCATAAGCAATTTAAAGAAGTAGTATTTCAAATATTTACTTTCAAAAATAATTAATTAATTGAAAACAATACTAAAATCCTTTACATTTTACTCATAAAGTGTTTGAGCACAATTTGGACGAATACTATTGTCGACAGTTTAGGGGTGGAGGGAGGTCAGATTCCCATGACCCTAACCCTGTATCCGTCCCAGATTGTACTTCGAGCAAGAAACTTAAACTTACTTAAAACGCACATGATGATGGAAATCTTACCTTTAAGCAAAGCCTAAAACAAAACCACATCTTATCTAAGCATAATCTAAGCACATCTAAAAATGTATTGAATAGTTAGAGAACTTATCTTAATTTTAAAAGTAAGCTGAATGGATTCATCTATTGTATGAAATAAATTATGTTTATAGATGTAAATTTATGTCTACAAATTTTAGAAGATTTTTTAAAAAAAAATTAAAAAAACTTATTTAAATTTTTAAAAAAAATCCGATTTTAATAAACAAAAAAAAAAAAAAAAAAAAAAAAACGATTTCTTTTTAATCAAAAAAAATTACAAACCCTGTACCAAACGGAACTATCCCGGTTAAGGTATCATTATTATTGTATGGAAAAACTGGGACATGATGGAAAAAAAAACGTAAAATGCGGGGAAAATAAAGATTAGGGGAGCGCAAGATCGGGGTTTCACTATGTATGCACAATTTGAGGAAAATTGCCAAAAACACTTTGACGAATTCAATTTTGACCAATCCCGTCAGATAGAATCAATCACTCATAAACAAGACATTCCAATACAAACTCGAAGCCGGAATCAAGTAGTAGTAGTGAGAAAGGAGGGATAAGGGCGGGGGAGGGTTCAAAAGGTCGCTACAATCCCCAGCCTTTAGCCTCTGTAAACTGCGGAATTACATTTCATGAGGTAAAGAAAAAAGAATTTAGAACAAGAGCCTTTTCGGCTCCCGAAAACGAAATTTCCCAAACCCCGAACCTCAGGGAAAAGTCAATACTAACGACGCTGGAGAGCGGAGGATCCAGTTGCCATAGCAACGGGGCAGAATGGAAGCTCTCGGCTACCAGATTGTGATGCAATATCGGAGAAGTTCCGACTTTTGGCTGGCGTCTGCAGTTTGGTCGGTGGGGCTTTACCAGTTCAGTTCGCAGGGTGCGTGCAGGCCCTGGAAAGGACGTCTCCAGAATTGCCCGGAAATGAGCCTTTATGGTTTGCGCAATTCCCTCCCCCTCCCGCAACCCGAGGGTGGTTCTTTTTGCAATTACTACAGTGATTCATTTGTTTTGGCCCAAATGTCTGTATTTATGCTAGACTTGGTCTGGCACGGAAGTGACGAAATTGTGTGCATAGTACTTTTTGCGCTTCTCATTTGGTAGAACATTTTCCTATTTTCTTCCACATTGATCATAAATTAAATTCTACAAAATAGAGGAGAATAAAACACGTTCACATCACAGGTTTTAAAATTTATGCTCTGTCTCGAAACTCAAATACCTAAATCAGAAAAAATAAATAAATGAAAAAATATCTCTGAATATACGAGGCTTATGATTAAAGAAAATGAATAGGTAAAATGTAAACAATTCATCCTGAATATCCACCTTTCTACATAGACTTTGTCGCTGAGCTCATTTCCGTCTAATATATTATTTTTGTCAAACTTTTTTTTTTTTTTTTGAAATATTCATGAATTGTTATATTTTTTAAGAGTATTTTAGCCGAGGAAATTATGTTAACTGCGTGCGAAGTTTTTCTTTGATTATATAAACCATCGTTCAAGAAATGTTTCTCTGGGTGTGGATTTTCCCTTCTATTACACAAACCAGTTGTGTACAAACGTTTTTACTCGGAGAGCCGCATCTGACATTAAGCGCATTTCGCGAATCTGAACACATATGAAATTTGAATTTTCAAAAAGGCTATTTCACACAATCTTTGGTAATGTTAGGAGAGTTTCGAAGCCTTTCCCCAGGACATTTTCCAAAATTGAAGTCTTAAAGACGCGATTGTAGACATCTCCGGTAGTTATGAAGGAAAAAATGGATTCACTGACTTTCTACTGGTAATTTTTCGAAACTAAGGTTCTAAAAAGCGCAATTTTAGACGACCTTCGATGATGTTAGTAGAGGTGGGTTTCCCTAAAATTTTTACGAAATTGAAGTTTTGAAACGCAATATTGGAACACCTCTTTCAACGGAAAAGGAAGGAAATAGGTTCGGGAACTTCCTTGAATAAATATCTAAATTTTAGTTGTTTTTGTTAAAAATGATTTAAAATGATTTCCAATTTTTACACTGCTGAATTTTTAAGCTTATCATGATCGCAGCACTTTGACACAAACCCATCTCACTCAAACAAGGATAAATTTATTATTATTATTTTTTTAATACACTAGATAAAGGGATGGAACAGCGTGTCAAAAGCACCAGAAGTATTCAGACCAACTACATTCCATTTTTACTCCACATTATGTCTAACGTAGTCCGGTTATTTAACTGTCACACCTTTCATTCCTATAAATGTATAAGAAACTCTTAATGTTATCCATTCAACTGCGAAACGCCGCAAAACCGTTTCAAGTGATGAATTTCCCACTTCAGAAACAAGAAAGCTTATATATTAGAAGGGAGGTGGAAGGGCGAAAAATGGAAAAAAATAAGCACGAGAGTTAAATCGTTTTCCTTCGAAAGCGGACATTCTAAAACGGAGAGGGTTGGGTGAATCCATTTAAAATGAAAGGGGAAGAACCTTTAAGGTTCACATAAAACCAGTAGAAGAGAGAGAAAGAAAGAAAAAAGTACCCACATATCGCGAGAAATCAAAATGGGGCGAAAAAAACATTACTGGAAAGAAAAAAGGAATG
Source organism: Uloborus diversus (assembly GCF_026930045.1). NCBI lineage: Eukaryota > Metazoa > Arthropoda > Arachnida > Araneae > Uloboridae > Uloborus > Uloborus diversus. The sequence goes on along the minus strand of NC_072732.1, from coordinate 64,421,619 downwards.
GGAAATTTAAATGGTCTTTTATTTATTTCCTCCACTTATCCCTGAAGGAGCGAATTCTCTTTTTCTCCCCCTTTTCCCATCTTTCTAGTTTTTAAATCACATCATCAAAAGCCAGTGAGATCACTGATTCTTAATCTAATGAGTAATCACCACCCAAACTAAATCGCTACGGTTGTGTTTTTTCATTTCTTCCTCCCTGCTTTTTATTCAAAAGAACGAAGAAAAAATCTCGAAAAAGGAACGTTTCTTCTATTAACACCATAAATGCGCCACTGCTATGTGGAATAAATAATTCATAGTATGCCAAAAAAAAAAAAAAAAATCTAGGGCATTTGTTTTCTTTTTTTTTTCTTCCTTTTGTTGGTTTCTTATCATTCGAACTGAGGGTCGAAAGTTTGTAATTGCTTTTCTTGTCAGAAAAGCGAACGAAATAACAGCTAAGCCAAAGATGGGAAGCTCAGAAGTAAACATTGGATATTTACTTAATAACTTTTGTAGCAGTTTTGGGACTGGAAAAATTTGAATGATAAAGAGAAGAAAGCAATAGAGATATTTTGTCAAAAAAAAAAACTAATTAAACCTTAATAGTCTATACGGAAGATTGTAATATTTATTATGATAATATATTCTTTCATCAAAAAACATTTAAACACGTAGAAAAAGAGACTTGATGTAAGGATTCAGGAAAAGTAGTTGGAAAACACAGAATGTGTCCTTAAAGAAAAAAAAAAAAAATAGAGATCGCCGTCACCCCAGATCGATTAAATGAATGTTTATTATTACTTATTATTGCACACTACAGAAAAATCCAGTTACAGTGGCAACAATAATATTAAAAAAAAGTAATTAAAAACAAACTATACATTTAAAATATTAAAACATAAAGACTTAAAATTGTAAAATGACAATTTAAAAATATGTATCTAAGTCATCACAATGAATGTTAAAAAGTTTATAAAATTTAAAAAGACAAAAATTATCAACACAGTTCCGTCTGGTAAAAAAAAATTTAAAAGAAAAAATCGTCTTCAATCGCCACCTCAAAATAAATAAATACTACTAATCTTGATTTGTACAAAAGGCATAAAGTAATTGATAAAATCTTTTCTATTAAAATCAAGATGCAGCATTTATGTTATAATTTATTACAAATTAATTTCATAAGCAATTTAAAGAAGTAGTATTTCAAATATTTACTTTCAAAAATAATTAATTAATTGAAAATAATACTAAAATCCTTTACATTTTACTCATAAAGTGTTTGAGCACAATTTGGACGAATACTATTGTCGACAATTCAGGGGGGGGGGGAGGTCAGATTTCCATGACCCTAACCCTGTATCCGCCCCAGATTGTACTTCGAGCAAGAAAAAAAAGTGGCTACTAATAAAATTAATTGGCAACAAAAGAATTTCTCCAGTTTTATCCGCTATATCGTCCTTATTACATTCGTATGAAAACCAACAAATAAGAATATACAATTTATTTCCAAACAAACAAAGAAAAAATATTACAAAAGAAATAAGAAATAAAAAACAAAAAATCTAATTCTTTCTAGACCCACCCTCGGGATACAAAACTCGGCGACTTATCTGTCAGAAGACAATTCGGAGAGACGAGTTTTCTCTTCCCTCCACTATCAACCACCTTTTTTCTTTTCAGAGAAAAAATCTTCAAAAAGGAAAAGGGACGGGGAGGTTGAAGAGATGGCCAAAGCCCTTGTCCACTTCATCTTCATCATCTTGTGTTTTTTCTGCGGGCTTTTCCCCCGGAGATCATTTACGTTGCCTTTATGCCATTACTTCCGCTTAGCATTGCCCAACTCGCGGTAGGGACACGTTCCAAAATATTTCACGAATAAAATGGCTGTCTAATTGAAGCTGATACCTGAAATGCTGTGAAGAAAAAGAATCATTTCTATCCTGAAACCATTGCTGAATCGTATCTCAATTATTACATTGGTTTCTTGATAATTAAACATCCGAGTACAATCCTCAAACTGTTTGATACAGAACCAGCAGAGCGCCCCGAATTTAAATTTTTGAGAGGGTGGAAATTCTCAATTTTCCGAATGGAACTCCAAATGTTGCTGAATAGAACTCCAAATTTTGCCAAGTAGAACTCCAATTTGTCGAATAGAACTCCAAATTTTGCCGAGATGATGATAGTTTCCAAGATAGATACCAAATTTGGCCGAACCATCAGACAAAATGTGCCAAATAAGGAATTTTTTGGGAGGTCACAGTGACCTCCCATCAGGGCGCCTCTGGGAACTAGTACTCACCTCACCATGCAAAAAGTAGCTTCAAATCAGAACTCGCCTTAAAAGGGTTAAAATTACGAAGGGATATGTGAACAAACTAGACGTAAAGTGAAAACAATCCCACAAGTCAGTGTTGTTAGGTAGGCACTAATCACTTCAAAGAATCTAAAAACAAATCTTCAAACTTGAAAAACGAAACATCAATCATCCTCAACAACTAGTAGTATTAGCATTCTCATACAAGAACGTTTGTAAACATTAAGACAGCATTTAAATTTCCAAGAAGAATCATATCCAACATATAAAGGAATGTGCTTAAATTCTTACTCTAACTTTCGAATGATAAAGATGACTTGCCCAGGTAACGTGAAATTAGAAAATGTGTGGCATTAAAATTACCTAAAATAAGCTAGAAGGATTCGACGCAAGAGCTCTACCAGGCACGACTTAACTTTTTTGAATTCAATCAATCTTACTAAATAAAAGGCTTCCTTTGAATCTTTTATCATCTCTCCCCCCCCCCCCCCCCTTTTTTTCACAGTTTTATCAACCTCACCGCGGTCACTTTTATTTGTTTCACTCCCTTCGCTGAGTTCAATCGATCTTATCGTGGCTTTTCTTCCGAAAACAGTCAAAAAAAACCCATTAATTGTAATCACTAGCGTAGCCAGAAATACCTTGGGGGGGGGGGGGGGGGAGGATTCTTTGATCAAAAATATCTTCTGGAGGGGTTTTTTTTAATCTTGAATACTTTCTAGAGGGGTTTTTAGAGCAAAAATACCTTCTGGAGGGGGTTTTTTTAAGGATCAAAAATACCTTTTGAAAGGGGTTTTTTGATCAATACAGTCCTTTCATATGCATAAACTACTGTATTATAATTTGCCTTTAAATTAAAACCAATGTTTCTAGGGGGGTTCACAACCCCTCCCCTTCGCTGTAATACTGATTGCAATCATTGATTACCGGTGGTTGAAGTACAATTACAGTCCATTTAGCAGTCAGAAATTCCTTTAATGACAGCAAATGAATTAATTTCATAAGCCATACATAAACATTATATAACTCAGAATGTACTAAAACTGAAAGGCAAGACATTTATTAAAAATAAGAACCTCTTCTTTGAGTCAACATAGATCTTTCATCATGCGCACCGAGACGATGCCCAAGAAATAAAATTTCACGGCACGACATGAAATACAGATTTTCGAAAGAAAAAAAAAAAGTTACAACTAACATAAATAAAGCTTGTAATGGTAGGAAACTTCTTGTTCCACGATGGTTTATCTTAATTCATGACCAATAGCAACGAGAAGGTAGCAGATGATGAAAAATGGCAGACATAACAATAACGGGAGAAGAAAAAGATTACAATGGAAGGTGACGGGGGGAATGGGAGAAAAAAAATAACTTTCGCCACCGAGAGCGCAGTCGTTATCTGTCAAGAGTCAATTTAGACATGGCCAAATTTCTGGTGACTCTTGTTCCTGAGTGGCCACAAGACCTGGACTGTGCTCCATCTTCATCTAAGCAACGTGCCCTAGGGACCACTTCGGTCCGTCCGTCCGCTCGTGTGGAAGATTCAGAGATATAAAATACAGCCCTAGCCTGAAGTCCGACATGTTTGGGCACAAAAACAACTTCTTCATTCAAAAAAATGATCAAATAAATAAACAATAATAATGCCAGCATTTTGTACGAGATTTTTTCTATTGTGTGATTATTTTTCAAGATTTTCTCTAATTTTTGTCAATGGTTTATACGCAGCATCTTTTTATTTACATATTTCATAATTTTCATATTTTACGTAGTATCTTTACATCAATTATTTATTTCAAAATTTTCTCTTATTTTTCTCAATGGTTTATATGAAGAATCTTTATAGTTTAAATATTATTGCAATAAAAACACAATCTTAAATCCTACAATTAACTAAAGTAGCTAATGTACTATCTAATTCTGTTTACTGAAAGGATAGATCGAAGGTTAACAAAAAGGTTGACATTTTTAGGGATTTTCTCCGAAATATAAATAAATAAATAAACCAATATTCATCGTCTATTTGGTGCCGATTTGTTATTCGACGCTTTATTTACATGTAGTTACATTTTAAACAATTTTTTTTTTTTTCAAAACTTAAAACACACACACGTTAAAGATACACAAGTTAAAAAAAAACTACAACGCGCTTATATTGAATTCGAAAAACTATAATAAACATATTAATTACAAATAAAAGGTAGTGGCCATGATAAAAACATTTTTGAGGAGGAAAGGGGGAAGAATATTTTCTTACACTTTCATCATTAAAGCAAGATCTAGGATTGGTGTATCTTGATTTTACTTAAATTTAGCAATGATATTACACTTCAGTTATTACTCTTCAGTTCTACCTGGACATCACGAGGTTTAGCGTGCAATTGAGAAAGGGTGTTGCATCAAAAGATCGCCATATGAAAATAGCAAAATAAAAATAAGTCTAAAAATGTCAGGCAATCGGGTTTCGTTACAGGTTCATTCGACACTGCAATGCTCCATCTGCTTCTGATCCTTTTAAATTCGTTGCCATTCGATGATCTCTCAAAACTATCGTTGTAGTGCTATAGGGGAGAGAAAATTTTTGCTACAAGTAAAATATTGTTCCTCCCCCCCCCCCCCCCACACACACACCGAAATACTCAGAACCGAAAATTTCACCTCACAATAGCGTTTTACTAAGATTATAAGTATAGTAAAGGTTTTAATTTGTGGTAAAAAAATTAATGGGCACAATAACTTTATTCACACTATAGGATTGACAGCTGACTTGTTTTTGTTGTACGCATGGCATGCTAGCTGAAACGTGTTTCTTCCTTCCACAGGAAACACTGCACAACAAGCAAACATCGCATTTCTATACAACTTCTGTTTCGATAACGATTATGCAAATTATACAAAAACCATTGGCTATTGATTTTTTACAATGAACATTCGTTAAAATACATAACATATCTACTTTTATCCATAAAACCTATCGGAAGTTTTTTTTTTAAATATATATTTTAAGAAGCCGTAAGAAAAGCTTTGTCGTCTTTCACATACATCTGTTGCTAATTATGACAATGATGTACGGCTGTTCAAAAAGATGCTCAACATTTCAAGAACATTCCGCGCTACTCTTAAGTTCTAAATCTCAAAACCAAATAACACGAAGAACTACATCAGAATTCATCAGCAGTTGAATACATCCCTGTAGATAAAACAATTCCAAGAAAATACAGCCTTTAAACTCACTGCCCTTAGAATTTAATAACGTTCTACCAAATTCATGAATGCCGCATTCCAAGACAAAGACAATAAGGTTGCCCACTTCGAAATATCATCTACATTGTTAGCAAGATAGACAACAATACCCACCTATAAAACAATCCTCTTAAATTCCTTCTTCATATTTCATTTTGCGCGAAATAAAAATAATAAGGAAACGTAGCACAAAAGGCTTTAACCATTTGTCTACCAGATACTGCAAAATGTATTGGGGGGAAAAGAGCAAATTGCCTTTTTTTTCATCTCCCTGGCTTTGGTACTTACTCGCAGCTAAAGAGCTTATTTGTTCCTGGATGTTTAAGACTATATTTCGAAGCATACATATTATTGAAATTTATTTTCAAGTCCCCCCCCCCCCTCCCCGTAAGATGCTTATTTTATTTATTTATTTATTTATTTTTTTCTGGCTTCATTTTTGCTAGTCCCAAACTTCCTTTCTCATCCGGCAAAAACAATTGCTCTTTTCGCAAAATTCCACGCCTTGGTGGAACGAAAAAGTAAACAAATGGAATTTTATTTCCGAATACGGCGCATTCCCCTTCCGCTGATTCTCCAGCGTTTATTTACTTGATTTGAGAGTACACTTTACGGAAGAAAAAAAAAACTCGCCTCATTACTAGAAGAATCGTTGATGTGGTTCGCGCTAGAGATAACGAAACAACCACCGATTTAATGAGTCGCGAGATGCTGTTTTAGTTGAAAACTATTTCTGATTTAATATGTTTTCAGCTACCTTTGGCATTTCCAGTACAGAATACAGAAACACGTTTAGCAAAAGATAATATTTGAACGCCTGTTGATGAAGCGGCAGACTGATTTTAACTTGGCGAAAGATACAGAAAATTAAACATTCAAATGAATCAGAACAAAACATGTCAACAAAGAAGACTCCCAAGACATTAGCAACAAGTAATGGGAATATAGACTTCTACAGCCGCACTACCAGTAAAGTCCAAAATTTTCAGAACAGTTTTTGAATAAGAAAACGTTTCTTGTAGTCCACATTCCGAGGGTAATTAAATTGAACGAAAGTTTCTCACAAATGAAAACAAGTATTTTAAAACTGGGTTTTTAGTCTCGCTTCAAGAACTTCCTCAAATAAATACTAATATGCGGAAGTTAACTGTTGAAAAGTCACTGAAAATACCAAAATGGAGAAATTGCCAATTTTATTAAGTATTGGACGTGAAATTCTTTTTTTTTTTAAATAATTTAATGGTTATCTTTCGATTTTGTTTTCGAAACTAAAAACAAAATTATGTATGTATAGGACTATTATCGTCACCGACTGTTTTGCTTAATGTAATCAAAATGGTTGCTTTTTGAAGTTATCGCATTAAATAGCATGCAATATGCCATAAACTGTAGCCAAAAATTACAAATAACACAGCCAGCTTTAACCAAAATAATACTAAGCAATAATAATGTGGTAAAATCTCCTTACGACGAACAAGAGACCCACCCGTAAACTGGGTTTTTCCCATTTTCCATTTTCTTCTGAAAGAGCAAGGCCATGTTTGCCACTCAATTTTGGAAAAAAAAAAATTCCCTCTGTTTTCCTTGTATGAAAATGACACATTACAAACGAGCGAACACTGATGTTTGAAAAAAAAAAAATTAATATCTTGATAATTTCACCACAGGAAATAAAATCAAAACAATAAATATTTTAATAAATAAATAAGGGAAATAAATAAGAATTTGTACTGACTGAAATAATAGCATGGTGATTGAATATATTTAACTTTTTATGCAAGGTAAAAAAAAAGCCTTTCTTAACCATATTACTTGAACCAAAAAGTGTAAAAGTTAAGCAGAACAATGAATATTGACGATTAATTTCATACACTTTGAATGAAATTATCATGAAATTCAAAACACATGTTAATAAAGGATTGTTTTTATGATCAACATTTCAATATTTACTCTAAAAAAAGAAGCAAAATTACTATTTTTTATTTTACTTTATTTCTGAACTTCATTAATATTATCAATACTATTATTACTATTTATTTATGTTTTTGGTAGTTTATATATTTAGACATTGATTTTTGCAACTTTAAATAAATAAAAAAAATTCCCTGTATTTTCCAGGTTTTTTTGGAAAATTTCAAAATTCCCTGGATTTTCCCCGTTTTTTTTTTTTTTTTTTTGAATTCCCTGTGTTTTCCCTGTTTCTTCAGGTTTCCCCGTGGCGTGGCAACCCTGAAGGTTGAAAACATGGAGCGATTATTTTCAATTTTGATTTCTCTTCTCTCTTGAAAAAATAATCTTAAAAGACGTGCCATCACTTTTTTCATTTTCGCTGTTGACGTCACAAGTGAAAAAATTGCTGGGTTACCAGAACAAAGTTTCAGGCCATTGCCAAACTTCGCTCAATGAATATTTTGTTTAACTAAAAATGCTCGCTCCGCTAATAATTGCTCGCAATGAAAAATCACCAAAAGGCGACATCTTGCCAGAAAAAACAAATATACGCTTCCGATTCAAGATGGCTCTCTTCACTTGTGACGTCACACGATGAAACATCTTGTTTTAGGAATCTTGACATTTAAAGAATTAATTAAAAATTAAATGCTCAGAAAATAAAAGTATTTTGTGGCTCTTTGTTATTTTTATTTATTTATTTTTGCTTATTCTATCATTTTCAGTGATTTTGACTGAAAGAAACATCCCTATTTTGTTCGTTGAAACAGGAATTTTATGTTTTGGAATTCAGGCAAATGTAACGGCAATTAAAGCGGGACTAAACATTTCGTTGTGCTGTAATTTGCTGTAATGATATTTTACTGCAGTAACACTTCAGAACGCATCGAAATACGATTCCGACAAGTAACAAACGGCAAGCAATCCAAACTATTCTAACAAGAACATTCAGTCTAATATCCAGCTTTCAATGCACATAGAGATGTTGACGTAGTGTATTCCACCCTAGTTTATCGAAATACCGGCAGTCGAATATACCGAACACGATCCATCAGTAATTTTGAAAGTACTGCATAAGACTTATCAGAATCACGCAATTTGAAATCGGCAGTAAATTTACTAGTTAAGACCCGTTCGGCACTTCCATTTCGAACTCCAATCAGCGATGTTTAATTTGAATTCCTCGTTTCAATTCCCTCGTTACGAGCAGAAATGCAATCTAGCCGAGTGATTTAGGTACCCCAAAAGGATACTACATTAGGGTTGAGGCACTAGTTCGCCAGTGTGAATCAATAGGCAGCGAATTAGCGTGGGAAATTAGGTGTAACTCAACAAGGTGAAGATGGGCAAGAATGACCAGTGCGAATTCGGGCATAGCGTGGAAGATAATGGTTTTAGAGAACGGAAGGAAAATTTATGATATGTTCCGGGGATTGTCGTGATAAGTCTCGAAGCCAAGATTATGCAAAAAGTACATTTCATGAAATATGAGTGAAGGAACGTAACTTCGATAACTAGTTTCTTCTTCTTCTTCTTTTTTAAACAGTGGGGTTGTTTCCTTCAGTCAAAAGTACTACTTTTAGTAACTAAAATCCATAGAATAAGCAAATAATAATAATAATAATAGCATGAAGCCAGAAAAAACTTTTGTTTCCCAAAGTTATTTTTTATTTAATTTTTTTTTAATGTCCGAATTTGGGAATAAGGCGTAGTTTTAATGACGTCACAAGTGATTGGCGTGCTAAATGTTGACGCTTTGCTGTCAACCGCGTTGCCAGGTTATGATAATTTGCACTGTGCGCTAATGCCATTAATGAATGGTATTACATCACTTATGATGTCATGTGCAGAAGCGTAAAAATGAATTTCGATCTGCGCAACGATTAAAATGTTAGTTGTTAAAATATATTCAACTGTGTCAAATTATTTCTTAAATGGTTAAATCCTACGTTTTTAAGCACGCTCTTTCAGAAAAAACACTTTTAAAATTTCGGAAACAACCCCAGTTAGTAATTTCACAAATTAGATTAAAAATAATGCTGGCATGACTAATAAATTGCTCTAAGTCGCAATTTTTCACTAATAAAATTATAATTCCCTGGACTTGACATTGTTGAAATAATTCCTTCATTACAACATTAAAATACCGATACTTTTTTTTTGGGGGGGGGGGGAGAGAGAGAGATATTGCATACATTAATTTAATAATTTAATAGTTGAAAGCTTTCGATCTATTTTCAAAATTTTGAAGAATTAACGTTGAAAATTGTTGACATAATGTGATTAAATCGTCTTTTTAAAATTTTCTTTAATACTCTCTGAGGCGAAATTATTCAGGCAATTGACTCCCCTGTATTCTAGGCCTGAAAGACCAGGCATTAACGCCATTAACACTCTGGAACAAAAATGCAATGTGTGGAACAGTAAAATGGTAAAGTAATTACATAAAGTTCCTTCTAATTGCTTTATTAATATTTAAACACAGTATTGTTTATTATTCCCCAGATCTATTGTCAGTAAATAAGTTATTAGATTTTAATTAGTATCTGGAATGGTTCACAGATTTCAAAGCCTGAACAAGAGCAATAATGGCAGCTGATTTTGAAAAGGTAACAATTAAACGACTCATTTCAGAGCATTAATGACGAGATTACACATGCTTCGTGGAATGAAACAGTTAACGACACTTAAAAAGTACGTAATTAATCAACCAAATGTTTCTAAAATTCAAAAGCCCGTTCGAATTTATGTGAAACGTTCGACGGCTCATTATCTTGATTAAAACTAGAGATAGCTGTGATTATTCATCTGTATTATTAACACATCAACAGAATGACAATCCCAATCCTAACGAAAATTGGAAGCCAAATATTTTTCAATATTAATGTTGGCAACAGAGCAAGAAACGTTCTATGAAGCGATGGGTCGAAATCAGGGAAGATTGTCAGTTTGATCATCGGCTCTATTTGCCGCCGATCTTTATCGGCTCCAAGACGGTACTTTATCGATTCATCGATTATGAGCCTTAAGAGGGAGGATGGGGTAAGGAACAAGCCGAGATCAGACGATCACAAACGTACGTGTGGCAGGAGGGTGTTGGGGTAAAATGGGTGGAGTGTGAAAAGAAAAATTTACGAATATTGAAATAAGGAGAAGAATGATTTCTTATCGATTTTTATATGGGGTGAATCTTATTCCATTCGTCAAGACGAAACGTGACATTTTAAATTTATTTTAATGTGGACGAAACAGAAATGGAATACACTTAGATTTGATGAAAATTATAATGGAGCCTAAAAAGATGGCAGATGAAATAAAAAGAAGAAAGTACAGAGCACACCTATATTCTTCAGAACATATACTAATGCGTACAAGAGTTTAAAATTCTATCTAATTTGTAAAAATTCACCGGAAGAAAAAAAAAGAGCTAAAAGACTGAATTTCTAAATTATTACAAACTTTTTTTTCATATTTTCGATCGATGTGCACAGATTTATGAAATTGTTCACCATTACTTTCCAAGAACATGTGTTTTTTTCTCATAGTGAACAGTTTCAGCATTGCTTTCTACTTTCAGCGATTTTGTACTTACAATGGACGTAGACTTTTCTTCACCGAAAGGCAAACTGTTTAAAGTCACGAAAATTTCACTCTGAATTCTACCTAAAGAAAATTTCTTCAACTACATCTAATATTTTTTTTCCATGTCTTTTTAAATAGCAGAAATAATTTCACTACTCAGGAAAAAGTTAGCAATCATGCAACATTTATGTTTCAGTTTTAGATAAAACTGACCCCCCCCCCCCCCCCCCCCGCATCCCTCCGTCTACACACACAAGCTTTCAACATATTTTTTACGCACAACTTTAGTTAATTATTTATAGCAACTTTTTCTAAGCTTATATAATATATTTTTATGTTGGCTCTAGCCTAAGCGTCCGAAGAGAAGGCCAACTAATATCAATTGATTTTAACGCGGATTATCATCAGTGTTTAAGCACAATAACTGCTTATAAAGAACACAAAATTTCCCAACTTTTCCAATTTTGTTAAAAAACTTGACATCTCTCGATATTACTCTCTCTCTCTCTCTTTCATTTTTGTAACTCCTCGATATTATTTGGCCCTCAACAACATCGCTATTCTTATCGCTTCTCCAATTTAACCCTGAACTCCAAATCAAATTTAAAAATAATAAAACCCACAGCAGTAAGAATGTCTCTCTTGGCTTGCACTCGAAAACCCGAAGCAACAGACTAAATTTCAGCATTTTAGGAAACAATTGAACTTGAAAGCAGGCTCATAGTTGAAACTTAATTTCTCGCCTAATGAAATACGAGGTTAAAAACCGTGGCATTAAAACTAATGAGTAGCTCCATTTCAAAGAATAACAACAATGAATCAAAACCACATAACCATTCTCAAAATCTACCCACTACGCTGATCATTAGGGTGAGGGGTGAATGTTTCAGGGTGATGTCATCCCTTCTGCGAATCGACATTCAGACAGACAGCCAGACGCCGTGGTTCCCCTTTCCGAAGATCAATTACTTTAATTGGGAGAAACTTTGGTGGGCAAAGGTACGACTTGCGTCACACCGTCACGTTACGGTTCCCGTGATTACTGAGAAAAAGTATGAATAATAGTTCCAGACGAAAGATATAAAGAAAAACGCTTATTCAACATATGTGGCCAGGAAGAGGGGTATTTTATGGATTCTCTAATGCGGTTTCGTTTCATAAAGTTGTTTTATTGTACCACTAAGCAAAATTGAAAAAGAGAATAAAACCAGATTTTTAAGTCATCTCTTTGTAAGTAGTTATTATTATTATTATTATTATTATTATTATTATTATTATTATTATTAATACACATTTTTAAGACGGAAATAACCTATTTAAGCTGTTCAAAGAAAAAACTTCCACATTTTCGAACAGGATCAAGGTCTGATTATTGAATAGGCCAGCTAGGCCGTGGCCCAGGGCCCCCACTATCTAGGTGCCCCCAAATTGCTAAAATTGCTTTAGTCAATAATCTAATGAGGCTAAAATTTTAATATCTAACTACAGGAGGGCTCTTCCGAAAACTGTTTGACCTAGGGCCTACCAATCTTAATCGGGCCCTAAAAATGATATATTCTTTTCTTCTAAAAATTGATGTATAAGGTGATGCGAGGATTCTTCAAATCCAGCACATTGAAAAAGTCCTCAATTCACATCTTGTAAACCGAGTAATTTTTAGAGCTCTCAAACTCATTTTAATAAATAAAATGATTGCAGAAAACTAAAAAAGACCCACTGACAAGCCACACTCCTTGAGAGGCAAGGTAACAGCAAAAATCGTCTAAGGCAGCATCTGGCAACCCTGGTAATTTATGCCTTGATGGAATCGTGAATAGAATACATGAAAATGCTACAACTGAGGCAAAAGTTAATGAGGAGTCAAAAACACATTGAATGCCGTGGGAATGTAAATCAATTCAAACAATAAGCAGCCATTTCTTGCCTAACACACCAGATGAGCAAATACAAAACAGTTTTGTTCCATCCATGCCAGAGTGTGAAGCTGAGGTGGGAAAGATGAAAAGAAATTCATCCCGTATGGCATATACCTCCCCCAAACATTTTTTCCCCTCAAAGCACAGCGAGTTGGGGTGGGAAAGGGGGGTTTTACGGGGATCAGAATCTTAGGAGATCATTACATGGTAATGCGGTTGGGTGGAAGGAAGAAGTTTTGATTTATTTAGGAAGAAGCTTCAAATTTTCTCTCAACCTGCGTGCGTGGATTCCATCCACTTTGGAAAAATCTAATAAAGTCTGCAATCTTGACGATTTGTTTTTCTGCGTTTTCTACACCAGATTTGAAACACAAACTCGCTTATTGCACCTTGGAAGCATTAAAATCTCTGCACGGAAAACATTTCGCATTTGGAACCGGAAACGTTTTCTACAAATATATTTTGGTTAAAAAAAAGATGAGTTGCAGTTTAAAAAGGGCAGGAGAGAGCAAAAATAAGGAGAGTTACCACTAAAACTGATGATAGAATGAAAGGTGAGCTTACAGGCGAACAAACTGAGTGTCTCAGTTAAAAATTCAAGACAATTAATTACACAATAACACCCTAGCTCTTTTGCACTAGCAAGAGTTGGGTCCAAAAATAAATGCGAATGTTATGCCGTGATACGCAAAAACGCACCAGAAAACCTCGAACAATTTGAAAAACCACACTAGGGCACACATATAGTTTTAAACATTTGTTAACCGCTATATTTTCCCCCAAAAGGTGTTATTGGCGGCGAGTAAAAAAAAATAGTGTAAGTCACAAAACGCTGTGTTTCATATCTCGGTGAGTGAATATTAGTCGTACTAATTTTAAACCTTTTGTGCAGGAGTTATTTTTTACTGGAGATTATTTCCCTAAATATAAGTTAGAAGACCTGGGGCCCGAATAAAAAGTTAAATTTTGTATTTTTTGACTTATTTCATTTTTACTTCAAACTTTCAATACCTTAACTCTGCATCTGATTTTGAATATTTTTGCAATTGAAAGCATACATCTAAGACTAACGGTTGCGAAAATAAAGGTCTTGCAGATTAAAACGGAACACCCTGTATATATTTCATCCCTCATTTTGAAAATCTCGAGCCACTTTCAGGCTCATGCCCGGTCAGCAGGTGTCTCTTCTCCCCCCCTGTGCACGCCCTTATATTCTCCAATATTAAAACCAGATATGTTTATCTAAATTTTAGTTATGAGAAACAAAAACTTAGAATCGAAAAGTCACTCCTTGTGGCTTCTCACATTTCTGCCCAGAGCCCTTCACTTATTCAGACACAGAGGTGCAGTGAAGGACCTCCCTAGAAACTTCGGATCTTATTTTGCCATATTGCCAGTCACACTATGGTAATAGGTATGGAGATTAAGATCAGCCATGACCCTTCAGCTCTCGCAGATTGCATATGGATTTTTAAAAAAATGGAGGAGAAATTAACACATAGAATAAATGCCAATGCTCAAGAAGATATATTTCAAGAACAGCGGAACTAGGAAGTGGAAAAAAAGGCATCCGGTGTATTGGCTAACACTCTGCAAATGCTTTCGTAAAAAAGACCTTTCCTGTTTGTCTTGTTTATACATGCACTTAATGCTTTTGAAGGACAATAGTAACTAAGTTGGAGCTAAGTTGAAAAGGAAATCTCAGAAAGCTTCTGAAGAATCCGAGAGGAATCAGCTTACAGCACTACGTAACAAATATTTCAACAAGTTTCAAATAGTTAAAATCAGCGTAAGAAAATATTGATGCAACAAACAGTACTGAACAGCATAGCAAGTTTGAGAAGTCTAACATTTTTTCAAGCATGACAGCCTCAAATACCCCCCCCCCCCCCACCTCAATTCAACTGATTGTACTTTTTTCTAAGTCTAAATGTTAAACTAGGTAAAAGAGGATATGATTAAGTTGTTGTTGAACACAAGTAATTATCTAATTTTCCAAAAAATATAATATTAAAAAATATATTCGGGTTATCAGAAAATAGGAATTCAATTCGGCTACTATCAAATAAATTGCTATTTCAAGTTACTCTGAGCAGAAAAAATAATAGTGCAACTGAACCGAAGTACTTATGTTTTTGGGCAGCCTCTCATTTGATCACACTAACCGCTCTTGTTGGCATGAAATCCACGAGGTTTTGCAACACTTTTTTGTAATATCAGAGTGCCGAACTTCACTTTTGCTTTTTAAACTTCCTTTCTACATTCGTAACAAGAAAAATCAGTTCAATTTCAAATTTTTGGTGTGTTACCTCGAAAAAATGATACGATTTTTTTTTAAACAATACTTTAAGCCAGTTGTATGAGTGGTTTCCAACCAGACATCTTGAAGGTTTCAAAAATTAAATTTTATTCAACCGTATGACACACGTAACGATTTTATCCGCATAATTTCATAATTCAATAAATCCAAAGTTACAATGGAAAAATAAATGTTTGTTTCAAAGTCTCGGTCTTGGATTTTGTTTTATTTAATAAAACTTTTATCTGACACCACATTTTTTCCTCTTCCTTTAAAAAATAAAATTAAATAAGTATTATATAAATAAAAGAAATATAAAATTGTAATAATATTGAGAAACAAAAATAATCTGCACAGCAATAAATAATAATACTCTCTTTTCATTGATTTATTATTTGAGTCGATAGACTCAAGAGATATCCTAACAGATATTGCATTGTGGAAACAGTGGTCAACAACTGTTTTGGTTATGTTCACTCTACAAATTTTCAAATGTTTTAAAAGTAGTAATTTTCCTTTTTAAAAAAATTTAAAATATCTTTAAGAGAAACTAACTACCTCTCGGTACGGTGAAATATTGTGAAGCGAAAAAATTATAGAGTAATACTGAATTTTTTATGAAACCACGTTAGGAAATCTTAGGTTTTGGAATAATCAGTTCCATCAGACCTAGCCAGCAATTAAGGTTCAAAAACACGACCGATTTTGAAGCAATGAGTTTAAAATCGGGAAGAGGGGGAATATATTTTTAAAAAGGAAAATAATAGGTATCAATTATTTTAATGTAACAATGGCTTGCGCCGAGTGTGTAGAAATGAAGCTGAATAATCACGATGGAAAAAAAATAATTTTACATTATATCATTAAATTGAATGCAATTAGCGGATGGAACATTAAAGTCATTAATGTAATTAAATAAATCCATTGTATTTAAATTATTTCTGGATATTGTTATAATAGGAAGCATTAAAAATTAAAGACTGCTAAAGCAATGTGAACATGGGTTAAGGGAAATAAAATAGGAAATGAGTTACAAACTCTTGCTATAATGAGAAACAAGAAAAGTACTTAACAGCGGGTAAGCCACTAATTTATAGGGCTAATGATTTTTAAAAATCAATTAAATCATGTACTAAGCTCAAATGTGATTATCTTGCAGGGAAAAAGTAATGCACTAGCAAATAACGCTGCCATAACATTTTATAATGGTAGGTCATCATTTTTTAAGAAAATTTCAGCTGGAGGGGAAAAATAGAACATTGGAGAGATGTAGAATATAGGTACGGATTACTCTTTTAGAAATCAGAAACCAAATACATACATGCAAATGTTTCACTTCAGAACATCTGTATTTCGATTTGCTTTTGTTAAGTAAAGTTAATCACAAAAAAGCAGGTCATTATTTTGATTGGGCGTCATTTGAGAAATGTTGTCATGGTTCTTCCTGCTTCAGTGAGGGCTAAATATGAAGTGTTAGTTATCATTTTGATATTCTCGATGAAAAACGGTATTTCTGTTAATACGGTTTTGTATCTCGAATTGAATAGGTGATTGGAGGTACGTACAATTAAGATATTCGAAAATGCCATTGAAATTCTATCTGTTGATTACTGGACTTATAATTCACAGTCTCCTTTTATTCAGGTGAATAATTACTTTCAATAATCAACCTGACTTACAAGGATTTTCAGACTCAAACTCAATGATAAGCCCATGGTAAAAAATATTCCTTCGAAAAAAAAAAACGATCGTGATGAATATCTATTTTGTAGGTTTTCAGTAACGATACGTAATGGCTGCACCATAAAACATTGTGGCAGATTGCACTAAAAGGTGGTGCGAATCTGCTGGGAGTAAAGGATAGTGCATTAATTTTACCACACTTCGGTGAAAAATACGCAATTTTTTGGTGTTACCTTGTGTTTGTTGCAACACAATATCCCAAAATTTATGCACCATCATTTGCAAACAGCAAACTAGAACCAGCTTTTGGTGCATTACACAATAAAATTTTTAGAGTGTACAACAAGAATTTTAGCAATGTTCTGCACAGTTTCAGCAACGGGACACCAACAAAATCACATATAGCAAAGAAGGAGGATGGTTATGATTATAAAAGGAAAGATTGAAAGATTATTCATATACCACCCTACGGGACTGAAAAGTTCCGAGACATTGATTTCAGAAATAAATTACATCACAACTTACTGTCCCAGAGAAGTTCCGTTCCAGCATTGTCCTTCTTCCCTCACTGCCCAAGATTCGTCGCTGCAGACAATGTCAGCCAAATTGGCATAATGTCCTTTCGTTTCAGTCAATCTCTGCACAATTTGTTGGAGTCTTATGTACAAGCTATCCGTTGAAGACCGGACGGGAACTATGCGTCCGGGCGTCCCGCCAGGAGTTAAGACACTAGGCTCCGTGACATCACGAGATGCCCGTCTGGGATGGCCACAAGCTACTTTCACCTGAAAGAGATAAAAAATACATTTCAGATCCAGTAACAGGTCATAATACAGAATGTCAAAAATCGCCGATGTTTTAAAACTTAGTTTATTTATTTATTTTTTTTTTTTTTGCTAAGTCCTAAGTTGAGTAAAGCTGGTTAAAGCAATTAAAAGCAGTTTAATTAGAAGAACACACACTTTTGATAAAAAATACTTCTGTGGAATTAACAAATAAATAGCTCATTTTCCAAAAGGCCCTCTTATTTTTCGAAATTCAGTATTTTATTTTTGTTTGTCTCGAAAATTTTCAGCTTAGAGCACTCAATTACATATTTCTCCATCATTCATGCACCCCCAATTATCATTAAATTGCCCCCCCCCCCCCCACTGCATTAGCTGCAGGGACTTTTCTCTTCATAAATCGAAAATCTAGTATTAAAACCACCACAAATTAGGAAACAAAATCTGAGACAAGCTTACATGTCGTAAAATTCAAGTTTTAATCGGGAATGTCCAACTTAAATGAACCTATTGCTTCCGTTGCAAACTGATCTTTACAATGACGGTAATCAATGGCGGATTTACAGGTGGAAGGCCCGTCACAACGTACTTTTATGAACCCCTTTGTCAATCAGTATTTATGCAAGTGCAAACTTTCATTCTACCGTAAAACTCGTGGGAAGGGGGAGAGGGAGGGGTAATTGTTACAAAAATTTAGAATTTTCTGAAGAGTTGATAATAGATTCTTTTCAGAACATCATAATTTTCAAACTTTGTTCTTTTCGTTGAAAGTCTCTTCAACACTAATGAAGTGTTCGAAAAATAAATTAATTGAAGGAGCTGTATCGTTCAAACAGAACTGTAGAAACACACCTTCCATCGAAGTTAGGAAAACGCCTTTTTGAAGCCAGTGAACATATTCTTGCCATTCACCGCTCCTAAGTTTAGAAAACCCCTTCCAAGATCCTCGAACGTTTCCATCATCTTGAAAGGTTATGTTATCGCACACGATCTGGCGAGCGAAAAAGGCCATAAATGTAACACGCGACGACTGATAGGGGGGACAGATCAAGTGACCGAATAATTCGCCAGATCCTCAAACAAACAGATCTTTAAAGGATGACATATGTCACCCATTACTTGGGAGCTAACCTCTTGACCCAGCGTGTCAACACTTCGTCATTTAACACAACATATGCCAACTATTTAACGATTCGCTGTTGTGGGTTATTACACTTGGCATCGTGCCGCCTCGATCTCTTAAGAAAAAACCGTCTGAATTCTTGAAAGCTTTCTGAGTAACAACTCAAATAAATGTAACAGATAAACACCAGGGTTTTATTTTTATTCTGTCTATTTATTTATGCTTCCAGGGTATTTAGTGAAACGATGTTAGTGATACTGGCGAAGTAGACCTCCGTCTGTTCGATCTAAAATCGATTGTAAAGAGAGGGGTGATTGCTCATTTGATGGAGGTAGGCCCGTTGTACACCCTCGATAAGTAACGTCACTGTGAACTAAAGAAAAAACCTACAAGCATCAAGCTCTAATTTTATAAGAAATACAAGAAATTTAGTTAAATCTAGACCAAGGGCCTGCAATAATTTTAAATGAATCTGAAGACTTTTGGGGGGAAAAAAATCGAGCTTCGTGGGGGGGGGGGGAGATTATATAAGCTTTTTTCTTTAAAAAATCTTTACTCATAAATTTTATAATGCAAAGAGTATGTTCAAGGTGGGCGGCCTTTAATTTTAAATGACATAATTTGTTCTTTAAACGTTTCCCAGACATATGTGAACCATATATGATATCCAGATAAATAGCTCAAATCAGTCAATACATGACTTAAAAAACATTAGAATTTTTTATTTATTTATTTTTTTTTTTCATCTTTTAAAGAATATTTTGTCGTAATTTTTTGTACAAATCATGCTTTCAAAATTGTTTCAGGGGCCTAATTTTTGACCGATCGCAAACGTAGAATTTATCATCAATATTGTGTAAAATAAATGAAAAGTTATGACACTATATCAACAATATGGTTAAAAACATAAAAGATAGACAGTCAACTAATTTAATCGTCTTCTTCGGTCCTCTTAACATTGGTTCGCATCATCCAAAATTTTGTGATAGAAAGTTACTGCTGGACAAAACAATAATGATAACCGCATATTTCTGCAGACATTAATTTCCAACAGTCTGCAACTAAGTAGGAAAGGAAGAAAATAGAATACTAATTTTCGAAAATTACTCAAGCCATAGAAACATTCAGGCACATTCTTGAGAAACAAATTTCAGTTTAACAACACTTGCGAGTCCATCAAGGCAAGATGGCGATCATTTTGAAACACTAATTATTATTAATAACCCGCGGGATATTAATAATTATTAAAATCAATTCAGTTGCCAACGCAAGAGCAAGTGCACCGGGGGAAGGGCTTTCTTCGCGTCCCAGCCGAAAAGTGTGAAGTCCCCACTGTGGACATTTAACGCGGAGATTCCGATAAAACCATTAATATAGTGCTCAATTATGTGCTCTTAACTAGGGTGGTTAACGTTACGAGAAATGATATATGAGGAAAATTCGCATATGAAGTGGAAGTAATGGATGGCATAAGCACGAAATTAAATATTGATTGCTGAAGGACGATTGAGGACACTCGTGGGCGCATTGTGATTAAGGATGGCAAAATTTAGAGATTCGATTCCTGCTATCGGGTTATAAATGTTTCTGGCATTCCAATTGATGATAGTAATAAAAATGGGTGAAGGTGACCTCCAGACAACTATGGGTCAAGTTTTTATATGAAAACTTGCACGTAAAGTTAGTGGAATTGATATTAATCTTCCCAAAGCGATTGGCATTTTTGGTTACATTTAGAGGACGATCAAGCAGTAGGTGCCCCACCCCTTCCCTTCCTTTATTAGCACAGACTCACAGGAGAAGTGGATAAAATATTACTTAACTGTTCCAGAAAAATTATTTAAGAATGCCTACGGGTTTGATCAGAGTATGGGCGGGGGCGCCGCTGTGACCTCAAGATAAAAAAAAAAAAAAAAAATCGGCAATTTTGTCAGACGATTCGGCAAATTTATAGGTAACATTGCAAAATATATTGATGCTATGGTTACATTTTATTATTCAGGCGTCCCTATGCATAGGTAAATGGGGGGCAAGTGTCTAGGGTCTTCAGTAGAAAGGAGGCCACAACTAGTGAATTAAAATTGAAAACTTTTTTTTTCCCCATCAATGAAAAAAGTCAAGCAATCTGAAAAACAATGTGTTGTTTTGAACACGGGGAGATTATTTTTCAAAGCAACATTAAAACACCACACACACACATATAATTGAATGTTTGACTAGTCTAGAAGACATAGAAACAGTTGACACCAGAAACGAATGTTTGACTTGACTAGACTAGAAGGCTGAGAAACAGATAACAGTAACGAATGTGTGACTAGACTAGAAGAAAGAAATAGCTCACAAAAGTTACGAACGTTTGCTGAATGGAAACCGATTCCTGAAATAATTAACATTGTGTGGTCTACAGAGAAATTGACAGCATTATTAGAAATATCGTTTGAATCAGATTAAGCACGTAGCCATTTTGTCCAAAACCATTGCAAGCATTTCCTAAACAGTGCAAACGAAGTAACTTGGATTTTTTTACGAGGCGGCTCGCTTACAGAAAGAAAAAGTCAACATTTTTTCTTCAAACTACGAAGTTAGATCGCCCGTTTCCGTTTCCTTATTAAAGCACAAACAATCTCCTTCCTGTTTCGGCTTGTGATCTAAACGTGACGTCGTTTCCGTCAGACAGTCTGGTCTAAATTTGGTCAAAAAACTGCTGCTCACTTTGACAAAGCATTGCATTAAAGCAGTGAAAATATCTAAATCATTATGACAAACATCAGGGAACATTCCCATTCCCAGTCACCTGAGAGTCACCACCTTTTGAAGATTCATTATAGAGATAATCAAAATCATTCCCTTTGGAATGATTTTGAATTGTTCATTTTCCATAAAGGGCTGCCCATCAAAGATGTCAAACTCCCCCCCCCCCCTCCCGTTTGTCACAAAGTCACACGTTACCATACACAATTCCGAAAATCGTCGCAAATGAAGGCCATTTTTTTAACCCAGTGCTTCTCAAACTTTTTTTTACTTTGCGGCACACTTAAGAAATTTCTAGATCAACGGGGCACACTGAACTTAATTTCGCAATGGTAATATAGAAATGTTTTTATCATTCACTGGTAAAAAGACGGGGGGGGGGGGGGGGCTTTTTTCATATGAATAAAACAATTATAACTACGTAGTGTATTTAAACTTATTTAGAACTAGTGGTACCGCACGGCTTTTCCCGTAATAGAAAAATTAAAAGGTCTTTTGATTCACCTGTATATTTACAAATAATGTATGGTGAATTTTCTCGCCAATTGGCTTGTACCCATGTTACGGTTCCACGTTATGATAATTTTCGTATCTCGCCAATTTGCTTGTGCCCATGTTACGGTTCCACGTTATGATAATTTCGTAATTTACTCGTCCATCTTATGATAATTTTGTTCTTAAAATTGGAATAGAAAAAGAACCACATCGAATTTTCGAAAAATCGCTTCGAGGCGCACACCCCCATGCTACAAACTAACTTTGTGCCAAATTTCATGAAAATCGGCCGAACGGTCTAGGCCCTATGTGCGTCACAGAGATCCTGACAGACAGAGAGACTTTCAGCTTTATTATTAGTAAAGATAAAGAAGTAGAAATATTTCGAATGTATTGAGGTTGATAATGAACAACAAAACTACCTATATCAGACTTTGCAGAAAATTATGTTTCATGTGTTTCAAAGCATTTCTGTCAAGCATGTCATTAAAGTGCACATTGCAGTTAAACAATTTATTAAATAATGTTTCAAAAAAGAAGCAAGCAAGAAATTATAACCAAGCACCTAACTTCCGTTTGACATTAATGAGACACTTGAGCCTGCCTTGAGGAGCAAAGATGTTTGATATTCAGTTCTATGCTGGAAAGAGCTACACGATGTTCTTAATCCAGGCTCTTAAGAGATGATATCTTGCTGGTTTTTTTTTTTTTATAAGTGTGAGGGCTGAGAAGCTGAGTTCGTAAACATATGTAATTGAAAATGATACAGCACATCAGTAACAAGACAAGAGATGGCGGGATACTCATTTTGAACCAGCAACCAAAATTCGTCCAGAGGCACTTCGCTCAACTTAGTTTAAAAGTACGGTCGCTCTTAAGGTCCATAAATTCTTTTCGTGCCTTCAAAGAAAGATCT
Organism: Uloborus diversus; assembly: GCF_026930045.1. Taxonomy (NCBI): domain Eukaryota; kingdom Metazoa; phylum Arthropoda; class Arachnida; order Araneae; family Uloboridae; genus Uloborus; species Uloborus diversus. The sequence continues at coordinate 64,398,577 of NC_072732.1, read as the reverse complement.
TTAACTGATGCATCCGCAGATGAAGAGAATGGATCGCGAATCCACTGTTATATGTTAGTATTCTTGAAATAGTGCTTAAACTTGTCCTGAAGTAGGACTAAATGTTCTGCCACCCCATTCAGCAGCTTTTCTCCATTGCCATTTCCAGACTTGGATAAAATGAAAAGCTTTCTGCGAACACAAATCCTAACTGGAAAATTTTCTGCAAATAACTATTATAACTCACTCATGCTTTATTTATACAAAAATATAAAAAAGGGGGTGAAGAGCTTTATTTTGCAACAGCATATAGTTCATGCTTACTTTTCACTAACTGAAGAAAACTGCTTAAACTATTATTTTTTGCTCAATATCAATTGCATGATCATTATTATTTTAATTTTACAGTGAAAAAGTTCATGTAAATCTGATAAAACATGAGCTACCTGCTTTTTACTTGAAAATTTTATACTACTTGAACTTACTAATATTACTTGAAGATATTTGATTTTGTACACATATCAACATAACTACTTATTTGTTTGAAATTAAGTATTTCTGCAAAAATAAATACCGTATCTTCTGCATATTACCTGTTAAAAAGTTTTAAATTAATGCTCCTCCCCTCTCTCTACGCCAACGCATTGGAACTCAATTTACAGTGGGAGAGATTGTTCTATAGTCTGTCAAGTTGTTTATTTTATGTACTGTAATTTTCGTCTTACGTGATCCAGGCTGTGTAAAATAACTACAGTCATAGTAAGAGCGGTCTCGACTTGACTTGCAACCGTTTACTCCTTTGTCTGTTAAGTAATTAGCGTACTATAATCGCAATTTCAAGAAATAATTATTTTTTAGATTAATAACTATATAAGATTTGGAAGAAACAAATAAAATATGGGTTTTTTTTTTAATGTCTTCATTTTTTTTTATTAACAATAAATAGTAGTGAAAAAAATTTCTGCAGAGCCAAAATTTTTCTGCGAACACCGTTCGCGCGTTCGTCTATATTATGCAAGACTGGCCATTTCCTTCATATCATGTTGACAACTATTTGAACATGTCCAATGAGCCACGATCTACTTCCTCTCTCCACAGCGGAATTTTTGATTTGAACCCTTTGAACCCGTTTAGCTTGTCCATACATGTAACCCAAATTCTCTCCTTGTCTTTGCATTTTCCGATTCAACTCGTTAAGGTGTTCGAAAATGTCAGCCATGTACGCTAGTTTTGCCAGCCAATATTTGTCTTGCAACTAACTGGCGTACTGCATTTCGTTTTTTAAAATCAAAAACTGTCGTACCTCGGCCCTCAATTCAAAAATTGTGTGTAGTACCATACCACATGAAAGTCAGCGAATCTCTGTATGAAGTAGGGAGTGGAGATCTGCTCCCCTCCCCCCTTTCTTCACAAAGTACAGAGAAAAGGCGAGAAATAAACGGCCTCGATTTTATGAAATTCACGATTTTCACGACTTCAGCCAAAGCTGACTTCAGCTCATCTGGTAAGTTCTTTGCCATGAGAGCTTCACGATGGAGGAAACAGTGTATGGTTTTAATTTCTAGTTTGCTAAGTCTCAGAACAGAGCTTTGAGAAACTACGGTAAAATGAAATTAGTATCGGAACTGGAAAAGAGGAAAACAAAAGCTAAAGCTGGGACTGAAATTCTAGGCGGGAGGGCACGATCCCTACCTGGGGGGAGGGGGCGATACTCTTGTTTGCGAAAGATTTAGAAAAAATTCTGTATAATTAGTTGGAAATTAGAGTCCGTTTTCAAAAACTGTAATAGGATCACAAGAAGTTTAAAAGAGGTGGGGCAGCAAATCCCGCCACTCCCCTTGTTGGGTATGTCTAATTGCACATGATGGACAAGATGAATTGAGAAATTACAGACCGATACAAACGCCATTCGGTCGTCACTTTAAAACAAAATACATCAAAGCTGTTTCCTTTTATAAAACTACGAAAATATCGCGGCACACCGGGTTCCTTGTCACGGCGCACTAGTGTGCCGCGGCACACCGGTTGCGAAGCCCTGATTTAACCGATAATTACCATGACCATAATAACTGAGGTTCTTGATTTAAACATTGAAAACTCTCCCTGCTGATTTCACACTTAAGACACTTTTTAAAACATAACACACTTTCACATAAAGCTTTCGAATTTGAACACGAAATACATTAAATACTTCAAAACTAAACTTCATTTTTTTTTTAAGTTGTTTGTTGACATAATGCATGATTTGACTTTCACATTGCGTTGAAAAGTGCTTACTAGATTGCAATTTGTACTTTTACATACTACTCTTGGAGCATTTTTAATTTTGGCGATATGTTTTAAAATATTTTATTTTAATCATCACTCTGCGTTTGGTCGAAGTTACATTAAAACTACTTATTTGGCGATACCAAACATTATTTGGTTATTTTAATGGATTTCGAAAGCCTTAGAGCCTTTAATCAAAACACAAAGCTCCATTGCAATTAAAAATAAGCTATAAATCCACCAAGTCATTTAAAAGTTCCATTAAAAACGTAACATTAAAAAATGAGAAGCATACATGGCGGAGAAGTTATCAGAACGTGGAACATAAGAAGCATTTTCAAAAATTTTCACCAAACTAGTCAAGACAAAGCACTATCCGCTTCTAAACATCGCCAAAAACAATGTTGTTGAAATTTAGAATTTAGTTGCTTCATTTTCAAACTAAACATGTTATTAAAAGTTCTAACAAAATGAAAAATAATCCGACGAATAACTAGATTAAGGCTTTAAAAATTAAAAAATAATCCGCCAAATAAAAAAATAAAGTCATTAAAAAACAATAAAAGCTTCATTAAAACGTAAAATTAAAGCAAGAAGATCAAAAATAGCAATAGCGAATTTCAGCAAAGGGCAGTTTTTGTCAATTTGGCATGTTCCACGTTATGATAATTTCCCCAACCTGGCTGACAGGTAAATATTTTTCTCTTTGTTTTTTAATTTTTTACTACTCTCTAATACAATAAGTAAACAAGTCGCTAAGCGCCATTAAAACAAATGCTTTCAATTATTTAATATGTTGTCATAAAGTTACACATGCGGGAAAAAAAAAACACTTACTGAAAAAATAAAAATAACATATATAAATAAAGGGTTTTCAATGCGATAAATGCTTTGTATATTCATCATTTATACATTCAATTTTGAAAATACATGGTTAGTAATTAAGCAGGGTCCGCGCTAAGCATTCGCCACCGTGCCAAATGTGATAAAATCGTAAAATCGGCGAAGTAAATTTTGATTTGGCGCAAGTATTGGCAAACGGAAAATTCTCCAAAATGTCCACAAAAAAATATTTCCCCTAATCCTCAAAATTACTACAAAAGATTGTTTGAAACGCCACAGGAGAAAAAAAAATGCCGCCAAATTGAAAATTGATTTCGAGTCGCTACCGCCGCGCAGCGCGAAACGCCGGTTTTAGAATGAAAGTACAGTTGGCACTGTACTTCTCTATTTAACGACGGCTTTTCACGGTCCCAAGTTGTTCACTGTAGTGTTAAAAGCATTCTATTCCAGGACGCTTTCAACTTAAGGACGATTTTTTGTGGTCCCTTGAAAGTCGTTAAACAGAGAGCCAACTGTATTGTTATCAAGTGTATGCTGAATACTTGAAGTATAAGTAAATGTTAGCATCTTTCTAAAAAACAAAATTTTTTAGTTGTTAAAACTTTTAAAATTTGGCTAATTTACTGGCTAAAGGTTTGAAATTTATAGTGCGGGCCTTGTACAATTATTAGACAAATTACTAACATTGAACTCTGTTTTTGGATTTTCTATTTTAAGTAGAAGTTCTTGTTAAAACTTGGTTATTACCATTTTTGCTGCTGCCCTACAAATAGTTCACTGAGTGACCAAAAAAAAAAAAAAAAAACCCTACCTTTATTAGGTTTTCGCCGGGTTTTTTTTTTTTTTTCAACTATCTACAGTGGACACGAAATAAACATGACAGAAAGTTGAAACACATTTTATTTTTAATTACATGCTGTCTTTACACATACTTATCCTACTGTTCATGTAAAGCTAATTGCATTTAATTTACAAAATGCAAAATTAATTTGTAACCAAATCTTATGCATACTATTCAGAATTCAAGACACTCCACTCCTTATAACAGTCCACTAATAAACCAAGATTTCATTGATTTTTTTTTTTTTTTTTTTTGGATAACAATAAAATTGATAAGTAACTACAGCTAAGATTGCGATTGAACGTAAAATATTTCATGCTGATAAGCTTTCAATTATAAACTTTCATAATTATGTTTTAAACCAATTCATAGTGTCTTTAGTACGATAAACATTATTTTTTATTCTCATTTGAGTTTTTGTAGGGTTTTTTCTATGCTAAACTTGCCACAAGAAGTATCTGAAAGTATTTGAGGATTCTTATCTTTGGAAATTACATGTTTGTTATTGTGTGGGTCTTGCGAATTATTCGAACTTTCTTCCTGAAATGATGAAGATGGCAAAGAATCTTCCAGAACTGAAGGAAGTTCATTAGCTCTTGACTTTTCTAAATCTTTTTTCTCATAGATGACAAATAAAGGTAAAGAAACTGTGCAGAGAAAAACAGCAACAATGGAAAATACCGCCATGCAAGCTGATCCAAGCCAGCAAACGGTAAAAGGATACAATACCCTTTGACAAAATATGTTACAGAACTTGTTGTACCACGAATTAACAAGCTTGCAAAAAGTAAAACCTCGTTTAAAACGACTTGCAGATTGCGTTATAACATTGGAAAGACGGTTAATGATGTCTACTTCAGTCTCATTTGCAGCAGCTGCATACAAATTTGCTGAGGACTTCAGTATGCGCTGGTGCAAAGCTTCAGAAATCGCTGAAATTTCTTTCATGTCCTTAATTGACCGATGCAGGGTACGATTTGCAAAGTGCAACGAAGATAGCAGGATTTCTTCTTCTAGAATTGCTGATGAAACGTTTGCAATTAATGGTTCTAGAGAGTTTAGAATGATTTCTGCTTTTTCTGATTCGTTTGGGAACATGTCAGAATGTTGTTTAATTTCGTATAAAAATCCAAAACAGTTGGATGCAGCAAATACCTTTAAAAAATTCTTCATATCTGTAAAAACGGTGTGGATATCTATACTGTTCACTTCATTCAGAGATTCCAGCAAAATGTCCAGCGTTTTTGAAAATGACGGCGAAGAAATATCAAGCACTTCTTGCTCAATGAATCTTTTTCCTCTCGGTGCGTTCTTGAATACATCATCAGCATTAATAGGACGAAATCCATCGTAAAAAAGTGCCGGGGAAAATTTCTCATCTTTCTCGCAATATTCTAGATTAGCGCGGAAGCTATTGTTTAATTCTGGTGATGTAAGTGCGTTTAGTATTTCAAACTTAGAACGAAAATCAGGATGATCAAGCGTAAAATCAAAAATGGATTTATCTTGCGTAGCTGCGCACACTTGCAAAGGCAAAAACGTTACAACGAACAATATACAGCTGAGTAACCAAATCAAGCACATCATTCCTGCAGCAACGTAATTGGCGGCGAGAAGCAGAGTTCCAAAGAAGTGTGAACAGTTTGATTTTCTAACTCCTGTCCCATCGGTTTTCAAGCGAAAACATCCAGTCGCACATACGCAAAGCAAGAATAAGAGAAACAGAATTATAGACACAGCACTTGTTATACCACTGAAAGCAAAAAAGAAGAATTTTACAGGACGGAAATTCATCAAAACTTTCTTCTTTCCGTTATGAATTTTGCTCTTTAAAACTTCTGCTTGTTCCTCATAGACATTATTTATAGACAAAGATATTGTTTTTGAGATGTTCTGGTAGATATCTTGCTCCATTAAATCAGTAGCTGCTTTCAACTTGATAATGGCATTGCTGGGATCAAACCGAGCACTTCTTGAAATGTCTTGCAAATCATAAAACATATTCAGAAGTTCAGTTTCAATATCAACATACAAAAATTCATTAATTTTGTCTATTGCAATATTATATGACTTGGATACGTTCCGAAGAAGATTCAACCGAGAAACCTGAAAGAGAGGATCTGTGGTAACATTAGGAGTTACGCTGGAACTCTGCTGGACAAAGAACTTCTTCAGCTCAATCCAAGAAGAATTATGTCCTTGCAACATAGAATTTGCAAGAATTACCATCGCACTAATTTCGCTGAAGCGTTTCTCATCTCTTTTCAAGATATTTACAACTCGTTTCATATTCCTGCGAACTGTTTTAGCCAATGAAAGAACAGGGTCAAAAAAGGATGATGCAGAAGTCATGAACCGTTCGTTTATCTTAGCATTTACATCTTCGTGCAAAGATTCGATTCTTTCATATGCAGCGGCATGTATTCCTCTCATCGAATGCAACTTATTCAAATCAATACCAGACAGGAATTTGGACGGCAGATGAAGAGAATAAGATAAAAAATTAAAAACTTCAGGAATACTGTCGTACAAATCAGCAACAGATACACACATAAAAATGCCTGCAACAACTGTGAACGTGACACAAACACTAAGGAAGAAGAAAATTATCCATCCTGCTCTAGATGTTACCAGAATTGGGTAATTATTCTGACCAAGGGCAGCCATTTTTTGCTTTTCACGGCACCAATGAATTCCACATGGCAGAAGAAGAAGAGCTACAAGGATTATAGAACTCAATGCCAAAGTCACAGTCAAAGGTACTTGAACAGTCAAAGTCGATGACAAACTACCAGATATGACATCATGATGGTCTGGAATACCAACGGCCATCATCGGTTTCATTACTTCTGAAAACGGGTGAACAACAAATGAAAGCAAAAAACGTTTGGCAGCTTCACCAAAAGGAGCGAATTGCCAATCAGGGTCAGGTGTAAGATCAAAAAAGCTTGCTGCTTGCTTTGTCATTCTTTTGAAACATTAAAGTTGAAGAAATAGCACCTAGAAACAGGTATACGTTAAACGCATTTTCTGTTCATAAATTTCTTATGCGTACTTGAAAACGCCTTTTTGTTTACCTCAGGAAAGCTTAAACGTTATAAGATTTCAAAAAGTAAACAGTACTTAACCTTACAAACTGTACTAGCAAGAGAAATTTTGGTGCTGCCAAACCAAAATGTTCAGATGATATATTTTTATATGATTCTAAAAATACACGGAAACAAAGGACGCAAAGAAATACATTAACAGACTATTTTAAAATTGAAATTTAAAAGAGCAATGAAAATTTAACAGGACATATTACTTTAAAAATAAAAGAAATCTTAACGGCGTTAATAGACTTTTAATATTTAAAACAAGAATCCAGTGACGTAAGAAAAACAGAAATATAGTATAAACACTAGGGCCACTATATAAGACAATAAAGTGGCCTTGTAATGAACAAAACAAGCACGTGTTGTGAATAGTTTCAATCTTGCAACAAACATGAATGAATAAAACGAATAAAATGACAGTTCAAAATTACGGAACTTGGTTGAAACGAGTCTTCAAAAATCTTGGCGCCACAGCTATTCCAAAAGTTCCATTAAAATGAAAAATTCCGCCAAATAAATTAGGCAATCAAAAACCATTAAAAGTTACATTAAAATTTAAAATTATCTTCCAATTAAGTAAAACAAGTCGTAAAATAACATTAGAAGTTCCATCAAAATGTAAAATAACCTAATATCACCAGTGAAAGCTTGAAATTGATTATAGTAAGAAAAAATACTCGGAAAGGAACCTCAACCCCATCTCACCTAACTTTATCACCAAAACGCCTTGAAATTTGCGTTCTTGACATCAATTTTCCGAATTTCTACGAGAGGGTCCTGACCCCCTTCAGGCATCCGCTTCTTACTACCTTTCTCCAGCAATAGCTGGGGTATAGTGTTTATATCTTAGCTTTTTATCTTCACTTTTTCGATAGGGAGTCATACCATGTTTGCACAGCTCTTTTTGTTATGCGAAAGTATTTTTATCTACCAATGTGACAATCTACTCAGCTTCATAGGAGGTTTTTTTTCCTGAGTATGGTTTAGCTACTCCAGACTCATGAGCATTAAACTAGAACGCAGCTGCAATCTCTGGATGCTGTAACTGACCTTTCCGGTGTTTGCTTTCAATTCCGTCTTAGCTCTGGTCATGGGGCGGTAATTTGTAGCGTTATATCCAACAGAGGTGCACATAGTGTTTGCAGACCTTTAAAATGTTCGCAAAATTATTTATATTCTTCAGTATACTATGTAAGTTTATTTCAAGTAAAAAGTCGTATTTAAAGTTCTAAATTTTTCGGGAGAGGGACCCCTTGTAGAGAAAATTTCATATTGTTTAAACAAGGGTGTCTGTCCCTCTAAGAACGATACTCCCCCAGGGCCCGATTAAGGTTTCCGGGCCCTAGGCCAAACAGTTTTTTGGAGTCCCCCCCCCCCTAGCTAAACCATACAATTTTCGTCATTGGCTATTTTTTTTACTCAGTTGAGGGCCTCCAAAAAGTGGGGGTCCAATGCCATGGCCTAGTCAGCCTATTCAATAATCAGGCCCTGCCTCCCCCCCTCGAGTTTGAGAGTACCCGCGAAAACGACGAAAAAGACCTTCTAAAACAGTGACTCCCCACGTAAACCGAGGTTAGCTTGGATCGAGCCCTTTCCTTGCTCGAGTTCTAGATCCGCCACTGGTCGTACATATATATAGACCGTGGTGGCCTGATAGGTAAGGCGTCGGACTTGTGAGAGGAGGGTTCCAGCTTCGATCCTCGCTAGTCGAAGATCCACCTTCTTCATTAATGGTGACTGGGGGATGTTAAATGTTCTCGTGGTCACAAAGTCCTTCAAGTGAAACAATACCTCTGGGGGTGCTGGACCAGGGATTGCTCGATTTCTGGTCTGGTTCAAAAAATCAGAAGTGTCTTCAGGGTCCCATCCAACTGGTTAAGCCACAAATAGTGGTAGGAACGGGGGACTCTGGAGTGAAAAGTGTTGTGCATATAAGTTTCTTCTTATATGTTTCAAAAAAATAGTCGGTATTTGTGAGTCATGCTCACTAGTACGATTCGATCTATTGGCGTAGCGACACTTCAAATTTACAGCATGTAAGCTGACGGAATATTTTGTTCGAAGTTCTTGACAGCAAAAAAGAAAACGATCGATTGGCACCAAAAACGAATCAATACCTCTGTTCCTATTTAGGTCCACCTCAACACCACTTTTCGTACAAATCTTTGCATTCTTTTTTTAGATGGCTTCAAAAATAAATAGAACACATGTTCTTATTAAGCTCCACGTCCATCTGTGTATCATATTTTGTACGAATCCCCGGGTTTCTTGAGATACAGAAGTCTGCCTTGACGAAAAAAACATGTTATTGAGTCACCCTTTCGCGACATTCTAGCGGGGGTCAAAAACGGATCAGCAAAACTTAACATTGTAAACATAATTTTATGCACCACATTTTATTCAACTCCACGCATTACGTTATCCTGGTAGCAAAAACAGGGCGACGCACAGTGGAGTATTTGACTGAAAATCCTGGCCAAAAGTCCAAAATTAAAAATTTACCCGATTTTTATGAAAATTTATTCCATGATAGTTGACTAACTGGTGCATCGATCGGCACCTATTTTGGAAACTTGAGTCACATACAATTGCTCATAGCCTCAGTGAAAAATGAGATTTCTATAAGAATTTTCGCTTTTTTGTTACGTTTCAGCTTAATTATTACGTTTCAATGTAGATTTTTTTGTGGCTTTCTAAATGAATGGAATTGAACCAAACCAATTTTACGGTATAAAGAAATGTCAGGTCTTAGTGCTAATTATAAATCAAGGTAAATATTTTTATTTTCTTTTAGTGAAAAAAATAAAGAAAACTTGTTACGTGAGATTTTTAAAGGCTTTTCGCCTTAATTTATAACTAGAGAAAGCTTTTTAAATGGGTGTCGGGCTTGGTCGGGCTGTTTTGAAAGCTGCATCGTATTTGGCAAAGTCTCTAGTGCTAATTTCAGCAAAAAAATCTTCCGCCTACAACTGCCCTTTTTTTAAAATGATTTTTTTTAAAAAAAGTGCATAATCCGATCTTTTTGTGACAAGTCATGATTTTAAACTGAATTTACCTGCAAAGATTTAATAAATTTGCAAAAAAATTATCATAAGTACTACTGAATGAAAAGATCGACATATTTCAGCGCACAAACAACAATAAAATTTCAGACACGAGTTTCATGGTTATGAGAAACCGCTTCATCAATGTGTAAAGATGTAAGTTATGGAATGAGAATCATCCAATTAATTTCGAAAACGCTTACCTTTATGCATCGCTAAAGAGATTCACTGCACCCCTAAAACATGTGTTTGCATTCAGTTATGTTAATTTTCTCATGTACGTTAATGAGTTAATAAATTAAATTATTTTGTGATCTCGCAAAGAAAATTTGCTCTTCCTTAAAATTGAGATAGATTTTAGATAAAATAAATAAATATTTATATTTTTTCAGCTCATTGCTGCAAATAATGTGCCGGGGGAGGGGGTCTTTCCCCCTTATACGTAGCAAAAGGGGGGAAATGCCCCCCCCCACACACACACTTGCTAGCGTTAGGAGACAATTGTAATTGTCTCCTAACGTTCCTACGCTAGCGAGCTATCCATATTTAAGACATTTTACCTACTCATTGTGAAATTAAAGTTATATAAAATTTTAGTTCCAAATTTGTTCGTACAATTTTTAGCGGGACACATCACACGATGTAAAACTAATTATCGACCCAAGGTACGAGCACAATATATACAATTCAAAAACAAAGAGCTTTTGAATATCCATTTTCGAGTGTTTTTACAGTTATAATATCCTAGTTCATTTATTTATTTATTTATTTTTCAATAGAAAAAAGGTTCTTTGTAACCCCGAAACCCTTGTCTTTAATTCTTTTTGTGCATGATTAACTCAGGGTTTTAATAATTGAAACCAAACGAAAAGAATAAAATTGATTATTTTTTTGGTTTCAAATTAGTGTTTTGTGCAGAATACTAGGATTTTTTTAACCGCTTTTTGCTCTTTTCCACCCTCGAACAGTGCACTTAATTACATATCTTCAAAGGAAAACAGCAATTCGCATCGAACATGTTTACTTATCACTTGTCTAAGCATTATTGGCAAAGAGCCAACCGTGGCATTCATTTCGGATCGAGTGAAAATTATTGAAAATTTTTATTTCAACTCATTGAAAAAAAATTCATTATAAATCAGTGAAAGAACATAACTTCACCGTTTTCGCTGTAAATGAAGGTAAGGTGTTTATATTATTTCCTTAAAAAGTTTCAGAGCCATAACATTATTAGAATATTAGATGCTAGAATTTTAGTTTACATGGATTGAATAATTGAAAAAAGTCGAAAAAGTGACCTCCCTTTGTAAATTCTTAGAAATTCGGTTAATTACGTTAGAACTTCAAACAAACCATAATCTTGAAGAAAATTATTTTTCCTATCTAGTGATGCATTGGGTTTTTTTCTACGTTTACTAGGATCGTTTTTACGGTCGTAAACATGCAAAAGTCTAAACCGTGGATAAAATATTAAATATTTCATTTTCTAATTCAAATTTTAAAAATCGAGTTTCAAATTGTAACATTAGACATTTCAGACAACTTGTATACCAAGTTTCATGTCTATAAGTGGGATAGCTTCGCCGTACAGCGCACAAACGCACACAAGGATGTCGCCTTCAGAAGGGTGAAAATTTCAAACTAGTTTTGGCCAGGATTTTCAGTCAAATACTCCACTGTGCGACGCTGCGACGTGCGTCGCAGATTCGTAAAGAAGTCTGCAGTCTATTTCTTAGTTGGGGGAGAATTAAAATTTTCATAGAAAATTTGTTATTTAATTTCAGCTAATGAAGATTTACACCTTAATTTCTGAGATACAATACGCAGGTAGCATGTTTCTTGTATCAGCATCTTATTTTTAAACATTTCTCGGTGTCTATTTAGATTTAAGATTAATGTAATGTCGGATTTTCTTTCAAAGTATTTTTTTATTTTTTACCTGCCCCATCGCAGGTCGCTGAAAATATTCTGAAACTGGGTGAATTACGAGCTAGAGTGACCATTAAAAAAAATGGAGATAGAGACTGAGAAGAAGAAAGAAAATGGGGAGGGTTGGGGAGGGTAAAAAATTACAACCTGATAGCTTTTAAAAACCAGTCAAAATCCGTTAATTTTCACCAATCCAATATTTCCTTCATTTGGGATACAGAAAAAAATAAAAATAGTGCAACCAATCAATCACATGTCAAATCAATGAATATTACCGAAGTATAAAATGTATTTTCCGGTTAAGGGGGGGGGGGATAAAAGGGAAAAACAAAAAATGACACCTGCGAGCTTTAGTAGACTTACCCGGAAAAATTCAGAATCTAAATATATTCTTTTATGCAATATAGTATTTAATGAAATACTTTTGACCAAAGGCTTTTTGAAACTATCACTTCATTACAGACACTTTGAGGACAGCACAAAACAAAACATTAGACGTACAAGGATATAACTGTCGAGTTTTTTTTTTTTTTTTTAAAGAGAAGTAAAAGCTAATAATAGTGTTATCTTTTATTTTCCCCTCTCACTTCAGACGAAGATTGTAATTGAAATGAAATTTGCGGAATCATTTCCAATAAGTTACAGAATTGCAAGATTTTGAACGCATCGTTTCTTCACGATTCATTCATTCATTTGCTCCATTATAATTCGACATTCTTTTGATACAAAACTTGCATTCTTGTTTTGATTAATTATTTTTTTAAGTTGAATGAATTATAAGTCACGTATGCTTCTATTTTGTGTGCATGACAGATTAATAGGGGAACAAATTTATCTTTCTGATCCATTCAATCTGGTGATTAAACAACACGGATGGTGGTTTTCTTATAATGTATCAGAAAAGGTCATAGAATTCAACGTAACTAAAATATTTTAAGTCAACACTTCAAACAGCTTAAATAAAATTTCATTGAACATTTCCCTGATAGACAATATAGTCTTGTGGAATGACTAAATCAGCAGCAACTTTAGATTTCACAAATTTATTTCTTCCAAATTAGAAAAGATAGAACCGTCATTCCAATGTCCGTGGACAAACAAAAGGAACATTCCACGTAGAAATTCTCGCTGTTGATAGTCATGATGATTGTCTGTAGTTCACAAAAAAAATGGCGACATAACAGGGAAAAGCATTTGTGTGATGCAATGAGCAAAAACTAGGAGTTAATGTGCTTTTCGCTGTCAGTTTAACCAACTGCCTCAGCTAAAGCAGATTTATTTACTAGGCATCAAACTGTTGAAACCGTCCATGTATTCGATTACTTGAGCCCAGGTTGATAGGAGTACAGCAAGAAATGAGCCATCGCGTTGATATTTGTCGTGTAACACATGGTGCCGTCATTGAAAGCACAAAATAAAAAACAAATTTTCACTTTCCAAGAAAGTTGGAATTGTGTTTATGTCTATTTTACGCAGTTTGGAAAGAAACAATGTTTGAAATCTGATCCTTCTTGTTGAATATGAGAAGAAAAAAATTCTTCATTTTCGTAAGTCACCAATCATTGTAGTTCCGTTTTTTTCCTTCATGATTTTATTCATTGTAAATGTAAGGCAGTGTCATTTAGTAAACAAGCAAACGATATCATATTTCTTTCCAAACTGAAATTTAAACGTCTGGAGAAGGATTACAATTTGCCTTGAACATTGCTACCTCTCAAATGCGTAGGTGGAAATTTTCGCAGAGTCAGATGGTTATATTCTATTCTCTTCCTATTCACGGTCCTACTACATTCACCAGCCGAAATCTACAAAATCAAAAATGACTAAATAAACAGAAGAAACAGAAGAACGGTAAGAGTCGAGATGTTTTTCTAAAAGCAGAGCAATCAAATCATTCAGATGCAGGAAATCACTCTGAATCAGTTTCTTACCGATGAGGGTAGATCGAGAAAGACCAAACCAGAAAGGATATTGCCGTTAATCCTCCAAACAAACAACCATTTCCAGCGTAGAAGCAATACCTAAAACTGAGATAGCGACATCATAAAGTTCTCCCTGTATAAGAAAGAGTCATAAAATGTCCATGAAAGGGAACGATGTGGATCCAAGTCGCCAAGACACTACCTTGACCTACTTCCCACGCTTTGACCTTTCCACCGAGAGTAATAGATATCGGAAGGACTGGCCACTCACTAGAAAAGCAACAGGTTCGAGTTAATATGTGACGGATACATGAATTGACGCTTCTGTTTCGAAAGTTATGATTTCAGTGATTTGTAGATGGCCTTTCAATGGCTACCCCCCCCCCCCCCAAAAAAAAAAAAAAACACCTAGATAGTGAATAAAATGACTCCCCACCGAGAAACATGAAGGTTAATAATTGTTTACTACCAAAAAAAAAAAAAAAAAAACGAGTAGGCGGGAGAGTGAATAATTTAAATATTCGATATTTATGATTATAGGTTCAATATATTTCTTCATCTGCCAGAAACATTATAATGCTGTTGGTTCACTTCAGGGTCAGCAATGCATAAATGCCATCATTCCAAGGAAAAAAATCCAGTAGATTTTTTACTATCAATCTAAGTACATTATAACATATGTAAGTTCTTTACTTCATATACGCATAAAATAATTAATTGAAAGTTGAAACGGAAGAGTAAAATTTAAACCAATGCTTAATACAGTGAAACCTGCGCATAACGATACTGTCTAAACGATAACCTGTCTATAACAATTTTTTTTTTTTTTTTTTTGGCCTCAGCAAAATGTCAGCATAAATAATCAACCTGTCTATTACGATTTTTTTTGGGGGGGGGGGAGGGTCCCAACAGTATCGTTGTTGACAGGTTTTACTGTATACAGTTGAAACTTATTTTTTGATCAAACTGAATAAGTATTGATAATGTGGTAGATTTCGATGTACTCAAGTTTGTTGGAACTTTAGCAGGAAGCTTTCAAACCATGGAGTACATACGTCTGGACTATCTTTACAAAAATAATTTTGTTCGAGTTTTTTTCCCCCAAAGATTTATAAAATCCAGCAGATTTTTAATAAAAATAGGGAAACAGGGAGAAATCCTCAAAATCCAGGAAACTACTGGAAAAATCAGTAGAGTTGGCAGGTATGGCAATGTGGAATCTACTAATTGAATTCGGTGAACGTAACGTGAAGAAATTCTATTTCAGCGCAGTATATAGACCGCTAATATTTTTGTTTCAATAAAGAACAGCTCTTCTCCCTTAACAGAGTCTAAACATTTTTCATTCCTTTTACGCGACACAAAAAAGGGGGGAAAGGGGGGGGAGTCTAGTGGCCTGACTAACGCATTTGACTCAGAACCCGGTCTCGAGTGCTGATCCCAACGTTAGTCACAATTTACTATGAGAAACAAAAAGGGGAGATGCTAGCTGTAACTAACACTCATCGAGTTACCTAAATAGCAGTCCCAGGTTTTCTCAAGTTAAAAAATGTAAATTTAGTTAGTTGTCCCCCCCCCCCCAAGTCAAATCATGCGCCTTGCTTCCGTTCTGTGATGGATCCATGATTCAGAAACATGTTCAGGGACTGTTGACTGGTATAGTCACAATACTAATGTGTACTAAATAATCCTATAATAAAACTAATGTACTAAATAATGTCTGGTATTTTAAGCATGTTTGTTTAAAAAGGCGAAAATCATTAGAAATGACTTAAAAGTGACAGTTACGTTTCCTACCCACTACACGGTTACATATAAACCTACGCACTGACTTCCAACAATGTAATCCAAAGAAATTCATGTCATAAAAATAAAATTTGGTTTTTGCAAAACAGCTCGTAGGTTCGATGGCGTTCGGTAGTAGAGATGCATCAAATATTCGGTTGGTATTCGGTATACTGCCTCCCCTGCAGGCAAATCGATTCGGTTCGGCTGAATACTTTAATATTCGTCAACCGAATAATATACAAAATAAAATATTCGAAAATTGGCAAACAAGCACATAATTTTTCACATAAGTTATAGTATAGTACCGCATTACAAAATTAATTCAAAATGGTATACAGCGGCCGCCGCTTATACGAATCACGTTTGTTCTAAACAATTTTAATTTCAAAAAGCGGCTGATTCAATAAAGCGGATAATTTAATGAAGCTGGATTTGTTTTGTTTTTGACGATTTGATTCATTAAAGCGGTTGATTCAATAAACCACTGACTCAATTAACCGGCGTCCACTGTACTAATATTATCACTATTACCACGTAACACAGATGGGAGGGGGGTAAGGTAAAGTGCGGCATTTTGTGATAAAAGGGGGAGGGGGGTCAAAATTGTGGAAAAAAGTGTAACATCATTTATGAACAACCCCCAACTCCTCCGAATCCGAACAGGATAGAAATATTTTGCAGGTGACGCACATATTTTAGTATTTTATTATTCTGCTTAGGTTTTGTCCAAAGGAAAAAACTGATACAACACAAACCACATTATGTGATCCCCACAAAAACCACCGAATTCGCTTCTTTTCCCTTTAGGCTGCGACAAACTCCAGTTCAGGGATGGCCGAACTTGAGTAAAACTTTGTTTACTTTGCACTTCTCAGTTAAAGGGTAGAGAGCTAGAATCTAATATGGCGCCTTCCGGCGAATCACCCGCAATAAATAATTCATTTTTACGGCCGACGTTCCGGCCCGAATGGTGCTTATTTATGAGCAATGAATAAGAAGAAAGATGCTAAAAGTTCTATTTTTACGCAGAGTAACGCGTTTTTTTTTTTTTTTTTTCTGTATTGGAAGGTTTAAATATACAAGTCATATAAACACCTTAGTAGCGTGACGCGAGAAGAGAGCTATCAACAAGGAACATTTGATAGGGGGAGGACCGAATATTAACTAGTGGTTATGGTTGGCAATAGATAAAAATTGCGAAGGTAAGGAAATGCTTAATGAGGCCCAAGTAGATTTCTAAATAAATATCTATAACTCCATAAGGTCCCTCAATTACTTTTTTTTTTTTTTTTTTTTTTAAATATATAACCGTGAAAAATAAGGAAATGATTAAGGTGTGTGTGGGAGGGGGGGTAGAGAACAGAGTTCTCATACCGAAATGAAAATCAAAATAAAGTACTTTTAAAGCACGCAGTTTTTTCTATCCAACTGAAGTGTTTTCTTTGGGTACTTGGGAAATCATGAGATTTTCATACTTTATAAATATTATCAGGATTTATACATGGTTCTTGGGATTCCGCCAACATATGAGCACATAGAAAAAAATATATACAGTGAAATCCCGTAACAACGAATATCAGTACAACGAAATATCTGTTTTAACGAAAGAAATTTTCAGTCCTGATTCAATTTTCATTACTCTGCTTGAATTCCATTACAACGAAATTTTCGTTACAACGAACAAATTTTACGGTCCCCAAAAGTTCGTTGTAACGGGATTTCACTGTATTTCAATAAAATGAAATGAAAACAAAATGTACTACAGCGTAAACGCACATTAAGAGCAAAAAGGGGAACATTTTGCAATTTTGCAGTGGAATATTTTGTATAAAAATCACAAATATAGAAAATTTTTGGAAGAGGAAAATTTTAACATTACTCATAAAAATAACAGATTAAAATTTTATAACAAATGCAAAGCTGTATATTCACTGAATGTACCTTGTTCTATTTTGTATACTGAATGCAAAACACGTTCTAAACCAACTGCTCGGTACCTCCGTCCAGGACCTCGGTACCTCCGTCCAGGACCAAACATAATTTTTACATCAACAGCAAGTCCATAGATTAAAATTTGATTTGCATATTCAGGTTGTAAACAACGTATGAAATGCAACATGACACAGGTTTGCACATTTATGAACAGAGGACTACTGCTTTTTTTTTTAGTTATAAATTTTTTCTTAAGGTTAGTAAATCACCTCTTATAAAAGCATCATTTCTAAAAGGAAAAAGATATGAACCGCAAATATTATAGTAAATAATTGTAGTGAAACTACGTAAATATTTTAAGCCAAAGAGAAAGCCATTTTTCGGAAAACTTGAAGTAGTTTGAAGCAATTGCCATAAATTAGCCGGGGGGGGGGGACATTTTAATAAAAAATGTATGATGAAAAAAAAAAAAACAGTAAAATGCCGTTACAACGAATATACAAATACATCGAAATCTCCGTTTCAAATAATTTAATTTTCTCTCCTGATAAAAATCTATTGTGTTACTTGGATTCGATTACAACGCGATTCCAGTTACAACGAACAAAACTTGCGATCCCATGAAAATCGTTGTAACGAGTTTTCACTCAATACAGAAATCTAATAATTTGAACAAAACTAACTGACACGTTTATCTAATACGTGTGTCCTCTTTGGGCCATGGTAAAGGCAAATGATGGCCTATCAAATATGGTAGCATGTTTTTGTTATATCACACGTCTACTTGCAAGCGAACCACGAATTTAATCAAGATGCTATATGATAGCAATTAGGCAGTAACAAAACGAAATATATGAATCACCCACTAGTTTTGAACAGGGAGGATAATGGGCAGAAAGAAAGACTGAACGTCAATTAATCGAAATGTCTCCCTTCAACCTTAAAAATTGCACAATAAACGAAAAAATTAAGCTTGTTTCCAAGAAAAGAAATCAGCGCAAAAGAAATCCTAAACAAATGTTGCAGATTAAAATGCTTCACTCCCCGTTTAATGAATTTTCTCATTAACGGACTGGTGAGGTTATTTATATCTTAATGACTTTAAGGAGAGGGGGAAAAAAGTTTAGTTTGAATGTGGGGGAGAGGGGAAAACTCTGCGCCATTTTTTCCAACTTCAACGAGTTTTAATCCAGTACTTAATTATAATTTTGTGCCGCTGAACGGGCGGCATTTCTCGCAGAAAAGTAATTTATTTTTTCCGCTGGGGTTTGAAATTCTTCCATTTTGTATGCCGCATTATTTCAAAATTTATTCACGATTTTTAGCAGTGCTTAAATATTGATGTATTTGGAGACTTAGTAGTTCTTCGTCTTCTTAAGAAAAGGGAGCTACTTGAAAAGCATCTAATTCGTTTGTGAAAGAACTTGATAACGCACTAATATGTTCAGGACTGGAGTTTGGAAACTGCAATTTCGGAAAACCGTGTTACTATTGATTAATATTCCCTTACAGAAATCGTTTATTATTCCACAACAGAGCAATTGGGGCAAACAAAAATCACATCGGTAGAATCTACGGCAAAGGGATCATTTTGAAAAAAGTGAAATCAGTTGGCGATTTCTTTAAACGTTCAATTATTAGAAAAACTATTCCGCCTGTACAGTAGGGTGGTTTGAAAAATTCAACTTTTTTTATTCAGGAATCGCGTTAATTACCTCTCAAAAGTTGTAGCTTGATATCCTCTATTGGAGAAATTAAAAAAAATCTGAGTTAACATCATCAGTTCGCGCTGAAAGTTAGAAAAAAAATGTTAAAAATGGAATTTTTCATAAGGCTTAAAATTATTAATTTTTATAGTGCAACAACCATAAATTATCAGTATATAGCGTACTTTGAACCTAAAAAAATATTTTATAGCTTCTACATAAGATCTTTAGTCGCGCATGCATAAATTTTAAATTTTAAGCGATTTTAGCCCAATTCAAGGCGTATGCGCAAACTAAAGATGATTGATGATACCAAACTACAATTTACGGGAGGTAAAGCGATCCCGTAATAAAAAAAAAATCTACTTTTTCGAACCACTCCACTGTACGCATCCAGAATACGGAGTAAAATTGAAATATTTTGCTACAAAATCCATGTTCGACCAAAGCTAAACGAGTTCTGCCAAAAGACATTTTCATTCAGCTAGATTTTGGCTAAAAGGACTTACAAATGCAGAACATCTGTGCATTTTCGGAGCACCGCAAAATGGGATATTCAAATTCGAACTGCATCGTACCTAGCCAGTCACAAAGAGAATGGGAACAAGCAACAAAACCATGGCAAAAGGTGATGTAACCCGAGCCTATCTGCTATCCGTCCTGCCAATCATAACTCGGAAAGGGGAATGTCGGAACAAAGCTCGATTGCCCGGCGCGTGATGCTGCAAAATGGGAAGTAACGCGGTGGGCTTTTCAGGCTCCAAGTCGGTGGTGAAAAAATGAATGAATGAACGAGAAATAATGGCAGTTTTTACCGCCAAGGCCTCTTGAAAGCGAAAGGGTAGCAAGACTGTTTGAGAAAGCATAAACAATGCAACAGTGGACCATTCCACGGAAAAGTACGACGTTTTGGCAGCTGCATATTTCATTTTAAAAGTAATTTTCAACACGTGTAAATAAACAAAATGGTTTTCCTAAAGAAATCACACATGCGCGGTATTTTGGGATAAAATATTTTGTTTAACAATTTTTAAATAGTACTTTGAAATGAAATATGGAGGTGTCACGTAATCGACAAAATGTCTGCTTTTCCGCAGAATGGTCCACCATTGGTTTCTTTTTGAAACTAACACAGGGGTGATAGCAGACTAAGTAAAATTTTTTGAAAACAGTGAAATTTTCGGAAACTGCGAGGAAGTTCAACCCCCACGAGCGAGTTGTTCAAGGGTGTTCAAGGGGGACCCCCACTGCGAGGAAGTTCAAGGGTGTTTATTTACACCCCCCCCCCTAAAAACTCTTCAAATATGCATACAAAAATCATTAAAGTCATTCATTCTAAAAGTTTTTTTTTTTTTGGATAATTTTTATTTTCAGAATGTCGGAATTTTCGGAAACTGAAACCCAAAATTTTCGAATCACAATCATGCCTGCCCTGCACAAAAAATATTACGAAAAAACTTAACAAAAACTGATGACTTGACTTGAATTACAGAAAACTTGAATGATTTGAGAAAAGTTTCAAAAGCCCAAAATCCAAAATATCTGTTTGTTTAAATTCATCCTTGAAATGAATGTGTAAACTTTATTAACAAAATGAACTGCACAATTACTTTTTTTAGGGGGGGGGGGTAGGGGAACGATTAAAAAGCTTGTCCCACCGACGAAGAAGTATAATAAAGCCAATAATAATTATTCTTTTTTAAAAAAACATTGCAATATTAGGTCGGAGGATTTCTTGCAAGAATTTAAAAGTCTAAAACAGACATCCAGGTATATTTCCGTTCAAACTAACAATTAAAACAGATATGGGAGGAGGGTGCTTACAAATCACACAGGTAAAGTACATTAACAGCATATTTTTAGCATTTCAGCCCTAAATAATTAGTTATATTTTTACACAAAAACGACTGTGAGTGCGTCTGTGTATGTTTCATACAAATCCAGTTTACATCGGACATTTGCCGAATTGTGCAGAGATGTCTTTTGATGTTCAGAAATGCACATAGGAGGGTTTCCTACAATACCCATAGAGAATTTTCTACAAAATTATAAATACACTGCAAAAATAAATCTAATATATTCTGCATTCTTCCTGACCCTAATCCTATCTGGTTAGTTGCGTTTTTTGGTAGTACTTCTTGACTTTCGTAAAATTCATTGGAAGAATGAATTCTGCTAAATTAAAAAGCACAACAGAAAAGTATATAATTATTTTACTTTTCAAAATCAAATCAAAAATACCTAATGCCTTAAAAGCTGATGCATAAAAAACATTAATTTTTCTCAACTTTGCTTTTCGACCATATCTGCATTGGTTTTACGGGAGCTTCTAATATTTAACTTCCTATGCTGATGTAATCTAAATCTAAGTGAAAATATCAAACGATTAAACTATATACTAATCAGTCCTGCACCTCGGAGAGTTCCAAACCCCTTGTTGGGGGAAACCAACCGGCACCATTTTCGATTGGACCCAAGTGAATATTAACGAACTGCAACCGAACTATGCCGTAAGACTATGAAAGCAGAGGCCGCAAAGGGTAATAGGGAAGGGGTGCTACTGAGAGTACATTGGGTCGTGAGAACAGATGGCGATAAGTATATTCTTTCATTTCGCTCGCTTTTCATTTTTACTTTTTTGGCTAGCTCCTCGAATTGTAAATGTAAAAGAACCAATTAGATATTCGGTGATGCATTTAATGATTCTTTCTTTCTTTTTTTAAAATTTAAAATTAGTTTTCTATCGTTCAAAAATTAAAAATCGAAGAGAAATATCTCATAATAACCTGTACATGAATCGGAGGAAAAAAATTTTGCTGCATGATGAATTTCTTCGCCACAATATTGCAACAAATTGATGATTTACACACGCTTTTTTGCCCACTCCCCCCCCCCCCCAAAAAAAAAAGTGTTCAATATTGCCATGCCACAAGATAGCAACTTGATTTTACATACTTTAGAAGAACTCTACAAACTTTTTACTCATACTATACGTATTCGTGCAGGTCATTTACAGATACAAATATGCAAATACAACGAATAAGGACACTAAATATATAGCCATGTAAATTCACTATTATCCATCAAAACTCAATTTTTAGTGTTTCCTTTCTAGGGTTGTTTGCTAAATCCAGTGCTTAGAGAAAACTGGTTGAACAATCCCTGAACTAAAAAATTAAAACTTTGCTTTTTTGTGGATAAACCCCATTACCTCTTGCATGATATGAGACAATTGTAATCATAAATTCGGTGATGGCTTGTGAAAAAGGTTTGGTGAAGTAATTTGCCTTCCAATATGAAAGCTATTCTAGCGATATGTTCAGAAAGTGAACCGTAATTAGCTGTTATGAGTAGAATAATTGCAGAAGTTGTGACTCTTTCGTCAGTCGCATTGAGAAACACTCATGTCCGAGCAATCTGTGAAATAGTCACTGGTATTGGCACTCACTAAAGAGTATCCAGACCACGAACAAAATACCTCAATTAAATCAAAGCACATGGTGGCTTCAGGTACAAAAATCTCCTAAACACTCGATTAATTTTAACCACCTGTATACCTTCGAAGGAAAAAAAACAGGAGATTTTACTAGAGGTATATAGGTGTTTCCCCATCAACATATCATCGCTACAGAATTATTAAATTATGCTTTTAAATAACATGAATAATAAATTTAAGTGAAATGGGGTTTTTTTGCAGATGTAAGCAAATTGGTAGCAGCAAGAAAAATATACTGCAAAAGGAAAACTAAATAATGAGAGAATTTGCTTAAAGTTTCAAACATTCTCCAGTCTCTACCAGAAAAGTAGATACAAAAATTTAATTTCTAAAATTCGAAAAAAAAGGAAATTAATATATAATGAAAATACAATATAAAATAAGTAGGTATAGGGTAGCACATGTTAAAATAACTTCAAACATTAAAAATAATTGAAATAATTTCGAGATGCAAAAGGATTGAAATCTGCTGCAATTTTCGGCAAAGCATGTACTTCGTTGAACGTGCAATGTGGAAAGCTTCTAAAAATTTAATTTTTACTGAATGAATTATTAATTAGAAAAATTCTTATTCCCTGACATTGGTAGACTAGAAAAGAGCGCCATCTATTGAGAAGAAAGTGAAACTTTTTGATGATTGATTGAAAAAACTGCAAAAACTAGAGAAAATCGTAAGAAACGGGAAATCGGGAGATAAAAAAAAAAACCGGAAGTCTCCCGTTAAAAAAGTAGAGTTGGCAAGTATGATGATGGTACCTGTCTATAAACTTTGAACGTACTTCGGAAAAAATAAAAATATACGTAATTTCAAAAAGAGGACGTTCTCTAACATGTACATACTAACCCGATGGTGAAAATAAAATACCATACATATATGTTACTCAGGACATATACAATCTATCAAGCCACAAACGCTTTGAACAATCAAGTTTCAAGTTCATTGAACTTGTTCAACTTCGGCAAGGTCCTTGTGAACTAGCAGTATGCAGTTGTCAAATAAGTCTAAGCTACATTTAAAAGTTAAAACAACTAAATTTTCAAAATCACGTACATGAGAAACAAACTAATTGAAAACATGTTGACACATGCTTAGTTACAAACTCGTTAAAAAATTCCTTTAAACAAAACTAAACATGACGAGAAGGAGTTAATTCCACTCTGAAAATACGGCATCCCTTTCTGAAAGAAAAGGGGTCGGTGAACTGTTCCAATCCACCAACAACATTCCCCACCGAAAATATGTCGCGGAATGTCATAAGTGCACAGTGACATTCCGACATCAGAAGAAAAATAATCAACTCTCACAAACAAAATTTCCCTCACACGCCCAGACACAAACAGCCCCGCCACTCGACAATAGTAGGCGCTGAAGAGGGGACAAAGCCCAAAATTAAATTCCACCAAACAATGGCAGTAAGAAGGGACAGAAGCACACAATGCGAAATCCTACGGAAACATACCACAGCCATTCTGTACAGATTCACAATGCTTTCTCCCCC
The DNA here is from genome assembly GCF_026930045.1 of Uloborus diversus. Classification (NCBI taxonomy): domain Eukaryota; kingdom Metazoa; phylum Arthropoda; class Arachnida; order Araneae; family Uloboridae; genus Uloborus; species Uloborus diversus. The sequence goes on along the minus strand of NC_072732.1, from coordinate 64,374,235 downwards.
ACGTGTCCGGCGAAAGTTCCAAACTAAGTATTATTCCCTATGAGGGAGGTCAAGGCATATGGCATATTTGCACAACAACTTCCCACGTCACGCTGACACATTGCGCAGTGTGTACAATACAATTCAAATGATTCTTAAATAGCGGGGGCAACTAGCAAGAACTAGAACCAATATTAAAGTTTTGACCTTATTTTCTAAAAGTAAATCTCATGTATTCAAGAGCTATAAATTATTTATCTATGTAGTAGATATCCGTCAACATCTGCTTTGTCCGTAAATTTTTGTTTAAACAAGTCCCTATTTTGCGAACGAAACAGTTAGTCAAGTCACACATCGCGTCGTTAGGTAATCTTTGGATCCAGACTTAATCAAAATCCAAAGCTTTGTGTACCATGCGTATGTTTGACAAAAGATGCTCTTGCTATACGTGCTACAGTAAAACCTGTAAAGTTGACCACCCTTGTAAGTTGAATACCTGTCTATGTTGACCACCAATATGCACCATATTTGGCTGAGAATCATGTAACAAACGACCACCTGTCTAAGTTGACCACTAAAGTACTGCACCGCAAGTGGTCAACTTACACAGGTTTCACTGTACAAGATTATTTTTGTTCATTTGCACTTAAAAACTATTATCTTATAATTCTTGGGTTCTTTCTGTATACTTTTGGCATCTCTGTCTCCATGTTGAGCCCTTTCTATCTACATATTTTCAACATTATGTTTTTTCACGTATCAACTTTAAAAAGGAAATCGAAATTTCCTGAAACTGAAAACTCTACATTTCGATAATAAAAAGCGAGCAAAATTATTTATTATCCGATTAACAGCAATATTATTGAATTCGAAACAAGATTTTTCTCTACTATAAAATCACCTCGTCTTCTTTTCAGAACAAATCGATTCATTACTAAAATGCTTGAGGACTTCTTTTTCAGTTACCTTAGGGGTAAATTCAACGCAACGTCAAATGAGGCAGTGAGAAGTAAAAGGATGTAAGTGCCAAAATTGAAAATTTGTAGATAACCTGTACAAATGGTAGGTGAACCTCTTCTCTGTCTTGAAGTAAGAGATAATACTAGTAGCCCTGATATATGCTGCAATACAGCATGATTTAGAAAAACTTTTCAATAAAAGTCTACCTAGGAACTTATCTTTAAACGCATTTTACTCAAAACTTGAAAATGTCCACTTACATCCCTTTGCTTCTCACGGCCTCAATTGTGAAATTACTGCTATTTGTAAGTTTTAAATGGATATACCAACTAGAAACGCATCATTCAACTCTTCAAACATGCCTAAACATTGCACTGTGTTCTTTCTAACCCCCACCCCTCCCCGAATCCAAACTGCAATAAACACGGTTGAACAACTGGAACCAACCGATTCTTCTATTGTCCAACCAATCTTCAAGAGTAATTGCCTACAGAGAAGTAGGAACCTAATGCTAGAATACTACTAAAAAAGAAAAAAAAAACCTCTTTCGAATTTCCCCTGAGGGGTAAGAAAAGCATTCCAAGGGCCTGCGAGAGTTTATCAAAGAAAAAGCAAAGGGGATAAGAAGTGTTTGGGGTAGGGGGAGTTGCTTCTCCACAAGAGGATGGAGAATAGGAATGGATACGAGGCAAGGGAGGGGCAGGGGGGTGATTGAGGTGTTCCGATGGAATTCCAGTCATTCCAAGCGTACCTAAGATGGGAAACGTGCAACTGGCTAGTCATTTGACGTCCCTAAAATATGAAAGTTTGATTTTTCGCCACCTATGTGAGGCAGAAATTAGTTTTAATGGTTTTCAGTTGATAAGCAAGTTGCTTCCACAGGGCACAAATCATGTTCATCAGGAAATGCCACGAGCAGAGGAAGGACTACCGAATGGGAAAATATCTGAATCGGCAGGTGTTTTCACGGAGGACGGAATGGTTTGAGTGGGTTTTTTGTGTGTGAAATAGAAACTTAGAATGCAACAAGGTGAATATTTCTTTCTTTGAATTGAACTGATAGCATAAAATAAAAGACGTGTTCCGTGTTTTTTTTTTTTTTTTTTTTTTTAAATCATTTAACACAGAAAATGTACTAAAAAGTTTCGATTTTGTTACAGGAGCTAAAGTAATCAAGAAACATATCAAACCACTTCAGTTAAGGTATAGAAAGCGATGAATAATTCGCAGTTATTGGGACACCAGTTCGAAAATTAAAAAAAACTGCCATTGTAAACTCTTAACATAGTTCACATATTTTAGCAAATTTCATTACTTCAAAAATCGAAATATGAACTATGAACTGCACGTAATCTTTAATCGAAATTTCTATTGCAAGAGAATGTCTGCCTGTTCCGCAAGAAAAACTGCTGCATAAATTTTTATGGAATTAAACACGGCACAAAATTAGTTTGAGGAATGGTTAGCAGTCAACATTTCTTTCCCTTTCTTAGAGCCATACAAAAAAGCGTTCCTAATAGCTTATTCTTCTTTTTCATTTCTCCGGAAAAAAGTTGTTAAAAAGATTCTGAAGTGGTGCCATTAAAACATTTATAAAAATCATTTTTTATGGAAATGAAA